>NW_027907188.1:0-234 GCF_054177405.1 Leptonychotes weddellii | reverse complement strand
GATCCTGTTATTTTCTACTTTAAAAACCATCAATGTATTCTTATTAAGTATAGCAAACCCCCTAAATTCTTATTACGACATCTGATACTTTCCATGCTCTGGCTTTTGCTCATACTTTTAAACTTGTTCACATGATGTTTGCCACATAACTGTTACTCTAATCTATACCCATAATCATGAATTCCATATGCAACATATGACAGTTTCATTGCTATAAAAACTCCGTGAAGATGT
>NW_027907187.1:0-234 GCF_054177405.1 Leptonychotes weddellii | reverse complement strand
CGTGGGATCATGACCTGAGCTGAAGGCAGACGCTTAACCGACTGAGCCACCCAGGCACCCCAAAATAGGTTTCTTTTAAACTGAAATTACTAATGGTGTCCTTGGTGTTAGGTAGGCTCAGCCCTCCTGGGTCATTAACACCACATTGAAAACCACTTCATCTAGGGGTACCTGGGTGGCTCAGTCGTTAAGTGTCTGCCTTTGGCTCAGGTCATGATCCAAGGGTCCTGGGAT
>NW_027907186.1:0-1467 GCF_054177405.1 Leptonychotes weddellii | reverse complement strand
TTTTTTTTTTTTTAAAGATTTTATTTATTTATTTGAGAGAGAGAGAATGAGAGACAGAGAGCACGAGAGGGAAGAGGGCAGAGGGAGAAGCAGACCCCCTGCTGAGCAGGGAGCCCGATGCGGGACTCGATCCCGGGACTCCAGGATCATGACCTGAGCCGAAGGCAGTCGCTTAACCAACTGAGCCACCCAGGCGCCCGAAGACTGTGTTTTTTTGAAACTGAAATGTTCTTGGGTATATTGATGGGGATTTAGGAGAATATTTGGTGTAAGAAATGATTAAGTAATTAGAGAAACTTAGTTGTAGAAATAGTGTGGCAGCCTGTAACTTACAGGTGTCAAATATTAATTTAGCTATAATTATAATGCTTGAGGCAATTATTTACATGTTTTCTCCATCTTGCCTATTAATAATTGTGAGTGGATGGGAAAGAGGCATTTTTTTAATATAGATTTGGCATTCAAATGTGGAAAGAGGTGAAATTTATTGAAATAAAAAGGAGAAGTTAGATGCTTATATTTCAGAGATGCAGTCTAAAAAAACAGAGAGAGATGCAGTCTATTTAAAACCTCAGAGTAGTGTGATTAGTGAGGTAAATGCTTAAATCTGAATCTAACAGCGAAGTGCCATCTTTGTTTTGGGTTTATAAGAGTACCCTTGTAAAGGATCTGACATTTGCTTGAAGACTTAAAACAAAGGTAACTTCATAATTCTAGCACATTTTTTTTTTCCTTCTCATTTTGTAGTTTAATCAGAACATTACCTTTTGGGATCTTACCTATTTTTATGTAAGGAGGTTATGATTTTTATCAGTGAGAATAATGTGTGTGAAACTCATAAACAATTTATTCCCCTATATAAAGTGATGAAGTATGTTATAGAATTACTGCTACTACTAATTACTAATCGCTAAAGATAGGTAAGGAGTAGAAATGTTATGTTATAAATAAAGTGAACATGTGGAAATCTGTTATTACATTTCAAGTTTGAATATTTTGTTTTCTTTTTCTTTAAGAAGTAGCGGGGGGTAACTCTGCCCATTACATTCCATGCCAAGGTCAGTTCTCCATATTTTGTCTGACTGTTTAATAACACTCAAGCATAGAGGCAGTCAATGGGCCGCTCTCATTGATAAGTTTATAGTTAAAAAGAAAGCATGTACTTCAGAACTTAAGCTGTTTGTTAAACCCAGTCTTGTTTGAGATCTTTTTGAAAAGTGCTTATAATTTTCCAGAGTACCAGGATTAAGAAAGAAACACAGAATAGTTAATGTATAGATTTGAGAATGGCTTCTTTTTTTTTTCCTTCCTCTTAGGTTGAATTACCTTACAGACCTCTTTTAAAAAGGTGGCTTGTGACTGGTGTGAGGTGGTATGTTAAGAAAAAAAAAAAGAAGAAGAAGATAGCAGGAGGGGAAGAATGAAGGGGGGGAAATCGGAGGGGGAGACGAACCATGAGAGACGATG
>NW_027907185.1:0-234 GCF_054177405.1 Leptonychotes weddellii | reverse complement strand
GTGCTCCCCCCCCCCTCATTCTCTTTCAAATAAATAAATAAAAAATAAAAAAAAAAGAATATTGGGCCATCCATGGAAAAGAAAGATGGCTTGATAAACCACCCAGTTTGGACTGGGATCCCCAAAAGCTACATACCAGAGGAACATGTATGAATCAGAACGGAAACAAAACTTAATACCTGGAAATGAGTTCAAGTCATCCTAGATCATTAATGATCCTACTTCAAGAGGATT
>NW_027907184.1:0-234 GCF_054177405.1 Leptonychotes weddellii | reverse complement strand
GGAAGATTTCTACTGCACTAACTGGACACTCAGCAGATTCTCATGGAAGACAGACACCCATGGACATTAGCACAGGGAATGTCTGTGGAGCAACCCAAGCCATCCTCTTCCCTTATCAAAGGCCCCTGGTTTGGGGGCTAGTATGGGTTTCTAGAAAGGAGAATGAATAACCTTGGAGCATGTGCAAAAGTCCACCAAACTCTCAGGCCCACAGGGGTGAGACCACCTGCCCAG
>NW_027907183.1:0-234 GCF_054177405.1 Leptonychotes weddellii | reverse complement strand
GGGGGGCGGGTCACCAAGAGGGATGTGGGGTGCCCACTCAGGGTGGGCCCTGGACGGAGCTGGCTCCTCCCTCCTCCAGACAGGCCTCGGCGTGGGGCATAGGGGCCGCGGTGTTACTGATGAGGGGGACCACGCAGGAGCGGCTGCAGGGGCTCCTGGGGCAGCATTTGGTGCCTTGGGGGCAGTTCTCGTCTGAGTTGCAGGAGACCACGCAGACATCCTCCTCTGAGGAGC
>NW_027907182.1:0-234 GCF_054177405.1 Leptonychotes weddellii | reverse complement strand
TCTGAGGCCTAAGCAATGCTTTTCAGAAAAAAGAGAACCTGGTTTAAAAGATTTGGGAGACAGTGCAAACTATAGCCCTTCTCTTGAGCTTATAATGGCATGCTAAAAGAAGGATTTTGCAGCACAAAATTTATTTTGTTTAACCCACATTTCTCGCACATTTTTAAGTGCGTAGAACTGTGCCTGGCACTTTGTAATCACTTATAAATATTTGTTGAATCAGATTTATCACAG
>NW_027907181.1:0-234 GCF_054177405.1 Leptonychotes weddellii | reverse complement strand
TTTACTATACTGGTTATTCTAGTTCATAAATGGTAACATTTTTATTTATGTATTAATTACTTATTTATTATTTTTTATTAATGTATAACGTATTATTTGTTTCAGTGGTACAGATCTGTGATTCAACAGTCTTGCACAATTCACAGCACTTACCAGAGCACATACCCTCCCCAATGTCCATCACCCAGCCACCCCATCCCTCCCACCCCTCTCCATTCCAGCAACCCTCGGTTT
>NW_027907180.1:0-234 GCF_054177405.1 Leptonychotes weddellii | reverse complement strand
TCTGTGTCCCTGGGAACCCGCACTATGACAATGGCACCCCACACGGACCCGTGCAGCCCCACTTCCAGGTGCTCCTGCTAGAACCGAGACACCCCTTTCCCACGGCTGCACCCATCCCTCAACCCCACAACCGTGCTTGGGACACGTGCCCATGCCGTTCACCGGGCCATCTAGAGGCCCACACTGGCTTCCACGTCGCTCCTGCAGACCCCTCCAGGCTCACTTCCATTCCCC
>NW_027907179.1:0-234 GCF_054177405.1 Leptonychotes weddellii | reverse complement strand
GTGTTATGCACAAACAATGAATCATGGAACACTTAATCTAGAACTAATGATGTAATGTATGGGGATTAACATAAGAATAAAAAAAAAAAAAAAGAAATAATAGAAGCAATTGATGGAATGCATGGCTGCCTGAGGAAGTGGATAACAGTAGGAGCACAGGACAGGCTACCCAAAAAAGCTTTAAAGAAAAAGCTGGACAATGAGATGACCACAGTGGCTTTGTAGCTCCAAGAT
>NW_027907178.1:0-234 GCF_054177405.1 Leptonychotes weddellii | reverse complement strand
TTAAATATATTAAAATCAACTCACCTGTTTCTTTCTTTTTTTTTTTTTTTAAAGATTTTATTTATTTATTTGACGGAGAGAGACACAGCGAGAGCAGGAACACAAGCGGGGGGAGTGGGAGAGGGAGAAGCAGGCTTCCCGCGGAGCAGGGAGCCCGATGCGGGGCTCGATCCCAGGACCCTGGGATCATGACCTGAGCGGAAGGCAGACGCTTAACGACTGAGCCACCCAGGC
>NW_027907177.1:0-234 GCF_054177405.1 Leptonychotes weddellii | reverse complement strand
TGGTCACTAGAACCTCAGTCCCTCTGTCCTGTCCTTCCACCATTTCTCCTCCAGCACAGAACCATGCCCATTCCCTGCTATCTCTCTGGTTGGAGAGGCCATGGCTGGTGACCTCCAGATAAGCCCTCCCTCCCTGACCTTGTGGGGACCCTCTACACCCTGGTGTCCTCTCTTTCCTCAGCCTGGAAACCCTGCTCTGTCCTGGAACCCCTCCGCTCCTGGCCCTCGCCCCCC
>NW_027907176.1:0-234 GCF_054177405.1 Leptonychotes weddellii | reverse complement strand
AGCATTTGACCAAGTCTATTTTGTGACTAGTATAGAATTTTCTTCTTACAGCTTTTCACATTCTACTTTTAAGTATTTTATCTTTTCAAAAAATATGCTGAGGGGCGCCTGGGTGGCTCAGTCGTTAAGTGTCTGCCTTCGGCTCAGGTCGTGGTCCTAGGGTCCTGGGATCGAGTCTGCATCGAGCTCCCTGCTCCGCGGAGAACCCGCTTCTCCCTCTCCCCCTGCTTGTGT
>NW_027907175.1:0-1467 GCF_054177405.1 Leptonychotes weddellii | reverse complement strand
AGAGGGAGAATCAGGCTCCTCACTGAGCAAGGAGCCCGATGCGGGACTCGATCCCAGGACCCTGAGATCATGACCTGAGCCGAAGGCAGACGCTTAACGACTGAGCCACTCAGGCGTCCCAAAAGGTAACTTTTTAAAAGCAGCATTTTTCTAAAATAAATTTGCTAATACAAATTTTATTGACTATCATCTTTAAAAAGTAATTTTTAAGACATGAGTTTTTCCTGAACAGAAAGAGAATCCCTGTCATTGTTGAAAATACCACAACAAAACACAACCAAGAAAATAAAATTAAGCATAAACAAAAACTTCCTTAGGATGTAAGTGGGTTAGGTTATCTATTTCGTAATCTCACTTTCAACTGGTGAATCATTCAATACTATATCATGTTTCTTTGGGGTATTCTTAAAATTTCTAACTCCTACTTTGCTGTCAGGCTATAAGCTACTACTTTGCCCAATGTCACCCTACCTGCCTTAGAATCCCATTTCTTTTCTTTCTTCTTCCTCATCTGCTTTAAGATGGTAAAGCTAGCAAATATAAGACTTAAAAAGTCTAAAAAAATAACCAAAAATACTATGCAAAAATAGCCCGGGGTTGGGGGGAGGGTGGTACCCACATGGCTTTCTTTTGTGATAGCAATTTCAAGCAGTTTGGAGGCCTTTACAATCTAGAGATGTATTCCAAAGGATTAAGTTACCAGTGTTCAACCTCTGGATTAGTAGTGTGTGGAACAGATCCTTACCTCCTTAGTTTTCCTAATGAGGCCAAGGTCACTGACTCAAACCATTATCTCAGATTGTAACCACAAAGAGCATATGCTTCCATTTCCACCACTGACAGAAAAAGAAACTACTGAGTTTCTCATACCCCATTAGGGAAGGAAGCAACTAGATATCCCAAATAAAGTCAGCAGTTCCCTAAAACCCAACACTGGGACCAGGTCACTACACAGCACAAAAACTAAAAGGGGCCCTCCATTTCATGTCCAATTAAGTTCAGACTCCTCAATCCTGCCTTCAGTGCTTTTCAAAGTTAGCCTTATCTTCTATATTCCTGTATACAGACACCATCACCTACCAACTTAGACTATGTCCTATGCTCTTTTCCATTAAATACTCCCTGTACCTTAAACCTTCTTGGTGTAAGTTTTCTCTACTAAAATAACTTCTCTCAAATATCACCACTTCAAAGGCATGTGATCTGATCTTTACCTTCTGACTCTCAATACTGCTTTATTAATATCTCTCATGACACATATCCTACCTTTGTCATACTTTTCCCATTTATTGCACTTCTCTCCCAAGTCATTCCCTAAATTGTTTCAAGCAGCCTACAAAGGTAGATCTAAATACTACAAAATAAATTATAAATAGGTGAAAAAAACTGAAACAAAGGACCAAAAATAGTAGGAGAGTAGTATTTGGAGCCTGTTACCTACTATCTTTTTCTTGTGTGTGTGTGTGT
>NW_027907174.1:0-12874 GCF_054177405.1 Leptonychotes weddellii | reverse complement strand
GTGACCGAGCGTTTCTATCTCTGGCACCCAACTCAGTGTGGAGTCTCCAAACCCAGCAGGTCTCTGTGGTGTGCTCCTGTGCCGCTCCTCCGGGGGAAGGAAGGTGAGTCTCCCCGGATCTACCACTTGTTGGGTCCCTGCTGGAGGAGCAGGGGCCCAACTGGGCCATGGATCACGGTTTATGGCAACCCCGAGCTGAGAGCCCGCTCCTCGGCTCCGTCTCTGCAGCTGGCTTCCCTGCTCCGATACCTGGGAGCTCTGCTGCACTCAGGCACCCCCAGTCTTTCTGTGACCCTGAGGGTCCTGAGACCACACTCTTCCACGAGGGTTCCAATCCCTGCTTAGCCACTGGAGTGACGTCCCTCAGCGGAGCCGACTTCTAAAAGTTCTGATTTTGTGCTCTGCGGCTCTATCACTTGCGAGAAGCGGCCGACGGAGGCCTCCTCCCCTGCCGTCTATCCTCCCGAATATCGCCTTGGATTCACTTCTCCGCATGTCCTACCTTCCAGAAAGTGGTCGCTTTTCTGATGAGAGAGTTGTTGCTATTCTTTTCTTCAATCTCCTTTTGAGTTTGTAGGTGTTCAGAATGGTTTGATCCCTATCCAGCTGAATTCCTGAGACCAGACGAGATCCAGGTCTCCTCTAATCCAGTTTATTTTTTGATTAGTGTTAGCATGGTGTATCTTTCTCCATTCATTTACTTTTAATCTACATGTGTCTTTATATTTAAAGTGGCTTGCCTGTAGACACATATATTCAGATCTTGTTTTTTGATCCATTCTGATAATCTCCATCTTTTTATTGGTACATTTTAGGCCATTGACATTAAAAATGATAATTTATATAGTTGGATTAATATCTATCATATTTGTTACTCTTTTCTATTTGTTGTCCTTGTTATTTGTTTCTATTTTTGTCTTCTACCCTTCTTCTGCCCTCTCTGGTTTTAAATGAGCATTTTATATCATTCCATTTTCTCTTATTTCTTAGTATATTAATTATACTTGTTCTTTTTTTTTTTTTTTTACTTTTTTTAGTGATTGCCCTAATGTATACAATATGCATTTAAACTGAACCCAAATCTACTTTCAAATAACATTATACTACTTCCCAATTAGGGCAACTACCTTATAATAGCAAAATATTTCTAATTCCTCCCTATTGTACCTTGTATCATTGCTATCATTCAATTTCACTTATATATAAGCTATAATCATTGAATACATTATAGTTATTTTGAACAAACTGTCATCTGTTAGATAAATTAAGAAAAACAAAAGTTAAGGTATTTATTTTACCTTCACTTCTTCTTTCTCTAATTCTCATGCTTTATGTGGACTGAATTTGTGACCTATTTCTTTTTCCTTCTCTCTGAATAACTTATTTTGACACTTTTTTGCAAGGAAGATCTACTGGCAAGAGATTCTTTTCTTTCTTTCTTTCTTTCTTTCTTTCTTTCTTTCTTTCTTTCTTTCTTTCTTTTTCTTCTTTCTTCTTGTCTGAGAAAATCTACTTCCTCTTAACTTTTGAAGGATAATTTCACAGAATACAGAATTCTAGGTTTTTTTTTTTTTTTTCTCTCAGCACACTCTCTTCTTGCTTGCATGGTTTCTGAGAAGTCAAATTTAACTCTAATCTTTGCTTTTCTATAGGGAAGTTGTTTTTAAATCTGACTTCTATCAAGTTTTTTTCTTTATCTTTAGTTTTCTGCAGTTTGAGTATGATATGGCTAGACATACTTAAATGTAGTTGTAATACTGATGTCTTGTGCTTCCCTATACCTATGGAATAGAATATGAAGGTGAGGGCTTAAGAATTGTCTCAATGATTTAGTTAGAATGCAGCCTTAAGCTGATGGCAAAAGGAGGGGAGAATGGGATGAATGAGTCATCTTAAGAGCCTGTGGTACTCAAGGAATTTTCATTCATGAAGACAGATAGCAGTTCTGTGAGTAACAACAATTGTAGGGGCCAGAGTACTACATGCCTTTTATATCAGCCAGACAGAGAGAAAGGATCATGAGGCACGGCCTTTTATAGGTATTAACTGTGTTTATGACTGGTTGAGATCAGCTAGGCATTCAGGGGCAAAGTCACCCACATGAAAGAATCTCATCAATCAATTTAACTTACACTGTTGTGTAAATATATATGTATTGTGTACCTAAATACAAGTTTATTAATTTATTTATTAAATTGAAGTTTATTTATTGATTGATTAAAAATATTTATTGATTACATTTGCTAAGTTTTGTTCTAGGCTCAAAAATGCAATAATGAACAAAACAAAATGACACCTCTGTTACAGTTGAGGCAGATAGATGATCGACAAGTAAACAATAAATTGCAAGTCATATGAAGTAAGTGTTATGAGGAAAAATAAAGCAGAGAAAACAAAATGAGAATGATTTGGGGTGTTCTTTCAATTAGGATTGTCAGGAAAGGCTTTTCTGATAAGGTGGCATTTGAGCCTGAATAAAATGAGTGACCATGCAACCTACATACTGGGCAGGAAATTTTCAGGCAGAAAGAGCAGAAGGTTCAAAGGTTCTGAAGCTAACATTTTAAGGCCTAGTCTGGTGAGAGAAGGGTGAAACTTTTGTATCCATTGGTATTTGTTTGGGGGATGGCAGATCCAAAAGTGGATTGTCCCTGGCAATACTTACCAATACATCCATGAAATATGACATAACACAGTGGTTGAGTTTGAATAAAACACCTCCCTTCCTTTAGTAACTATATTTAGTCAATTGTTGTGGGAAATTTGATTGGCAAATTACATGAAAGGCAAATTTTGCTTTTAAATCCTCTTCTTACACATTGCTCTTTTTACCATCTCAGAGTCTAAGCTTTTAAATGAAACATCCAATCTCCTCCTCTTACTTTTAAAGATCTTTTATAGTTTATGCTCTTTTTGCATTATATTTTACATAATTAAGTTTTCATAAAAAAGCTAAACATTGGGAAAAGCTCCAAGTCAAAAAGAATTCTTCAATTTGACATTATTGATAATAATTATATATTATTTATTTATCATTTATGCATTTATATATGTTTTAAAAATATATTTACATATTTACTTTATATATAAATACATGTAATTTTAATTCTAGTATAGTTAATATACAGTGTTATATCAGTTTCAGGTGTACAATAATCAGTTACAATCAATTACTGTAGTAATTGAACAATTCTATACATTACTCAGTGCTCATCAAGATAAGTGTACTCTTAATCCCCTTCACTTATTTCACGCATACCCCACCTACATCTCCTCTGGTAACCATCAATTTGTTCTCTATAGTTCAGAGTCTGGTTTTGGTTTGTCTCTTTTTTTCTTGTTTGTTTGTTTCCTAAATCCCACATATGATTGAAATTATATGGTATTTTTCTTTCTCTGAGTGGCTTATTTCTTTTAGCATTTTACCCTCTACATCACTTCATGTTGTCACAAATGGCAAGATTTCATTCTTTTTTATGGCTGAGTAATATTCCATTGTCTATGTATAATAGATCTTCTTTATCCATTCATCTATCAATGGACCCTTGAGATGCTTCCATAAGTTGGCTATTGTAAATAAATAATACTGCAATAGACATAAGGGTGCATATATCTTTTCAAATTAGTGTTCTCATATTCTTTGGATAAATGCTCAGTAGTGGAATTACTGGAGCATATTTTTTTATTTTTATTTTTTTGATGAACTTCTAAACTGTTTTCCACAGTAGCTGCACCAGTTTGCACTCCCACCAACATTGCAAAAGGGTTCCTTTTTCTCCACATCCTTGTCAACACTTGTTTCTTGTGTTTTTGATTTTAGCCATTCTGACAGGTAGGGGTGATATCTCATTGTGGATTTGATTTGCATTTCCCTGATGATGCATGATGTTGAGTATCTTTTTATGTACCTGTTAGCTATCTGGATGTCTTCTTTGAAAAATGTCAATTTACGTCTTCTGCCCATTTTTTGAATTGGGTTATTTGTTTTTTTGGAGTTGAATTATGTAAGTTCTTTACATATTTTGGATACTAAACCTTTATCAGATATGCAGTTTGCAAATATTTTCTCTTATTTAGTAAGTGGTCTTTAGTTCTTTTATTGTTTCCTTTGCTATGTGGAATGTTTTTATTTTGATGTAATCCCAATAGTTTATTTTTGCTTTTGTTTCCTTGCCTGAGGAGACATATCTACAAAGATGTTGCTATAGCTGATGTCAAAGAAATTACTGCCTGAGCTCTCTTCTAGGATTTTTATAGTTTCAGGTCTCCCATTTAGGTCCTTAATCCATTTTGAGATTATTTTTGTGTATGGTGAAAGAAAGTGGTCCAGTTTCATTTTTTTGCATGTAGCCAACCTGTTCTCCCAACATCATTTGTTGAAGAGGCTTTTTCCCATTGCATATTCTTGTCTCCTTTGTCTAAGATTAATTGACCATATAATCATGGGTTTATTTCTGGGCTCTCTATTCTGTTCCATTGATCTGTGTGTCTATTTTTATGCTAGTACCATACAGTTTTGATTAGTACAACTTTTTAGTATTTATCTTTTCTTTTTCCAACTGATGAGGTTCTTTATTGAGATGACATAATCAAACCCGGGATGTAGGATTTGCATAGGATGGTATATTTCATTCACGTCAATTCAGGTACAGGTGTAGAAAATATAATTTTGAATAATAATGCTTACTGTGTGTCATGTAGTCCAAATGCTTACCATCTAGTAATACACTTAATCCCCCAAACAACCCTATTAGGAAGGTATTATTATTATCCCTGTTTTATTTATTTATTTTATTTTTATTATGTTAGTCACCATACAGTACATCATTAGTTTTTGATGTAGTGTTAAATGATTCATTATTTGTGTATAACACCTGGTGTTCATTGCAAAACATACCCTCCTTAATACCTGTCACCGGTCTACCCCATCTCCCCACCCGCTCCCATCTGAAACCCTCAGATTGTTTCCCAGAGATCATAGTCTCTCATGGTTCATCTCCCCTTCTGATTTCCCTCTCTTCAGTTTTCACTTCCTTCCCCTAATGTCCTCCGTGCTATTCTTTATGTTTCACAAATGAGTGAAACCATATGATAATTGTCTCTCTTTGCTTGACTTGTTTCACTTAGCATAATCCCCTCCAGTTCCATCCATGTCGATGAAAATGGTGGGTATTCATCCTTTCTGATGGCTGAGTCATATTCCATTGTATATATGTACCACATCTTCTTTATCCATTCATCTGTTGAAGGACATCTCAGCTCCTTCCACAGTTTGGCTATTGCGGACATTGTTGCTATGAACATTGGGGTGCATATGACCCTTCTTTCCACTACATTTGGATCTTTGGGGTAAATAACTAGTAGTGCAATTGCTGGGTCATAGGGTAGCTCTATCGTTCACATCTTGAGGAACCTCCATACTGTTTTCAAGACCGGCTGTACCAACTTGCATTCCCACCAAAAATGTAAGAGTGTTCCTCTTTATCCACATCTTCTCCAACATTTGTTTTTTACTGCTTTGTTAATTTTTACCATTCTAAGTGGTGTAAGGTGGTATCTCAATGTGGTTTTGATTTGAATTTCCCTGATGGCTAAGGATGTTGAATATTTTTTCATGTGTCTGTTAGCCATTTGTATATCTTCTTTGGTGAAATGTCTGTTCATGTCTTCTGCCCATTTTTTGATTTATTTTTTTTTGGGTGTTGAGTTTGAGAAGTTCTTTATAGATCTTGGATATCAGCCCTTTATCTGTAGTGTCATTTGCAAATATCTTCTCCCATTCTGTGGGTTGCCTCATAGTTTTGTTGACTGTTTCCTTTGCTGTGCAGAAGCTTTTTATCTTGATGAAGTCCCAATAGTTCATTTTTGCTTTTGTTTCCCTTACCTTTGAAGACGTGTCATGAGAGAAGTTGTGGTGGCCAATGTTGAAGAGGTTACTGCCTATGTTCTCCTCTAGGATTTTGATGGATTCCTGTCTCACATTGAGGTCTTTCATCCATTTTGAGTTTATCTTTGTGTATGGTGTTAGAGAATGGTCGAGTTTCATTCTTCTGCATGTGGCTGTCCAATTTTCCCAGCACCATTTATTGAAGAGACTGTCTTTTTTCCATTAGACTTTCTTTCCTGCTTTGTCGAAGATTAGTTGACCATAGAGTTGAGGGTCCATTTCTGGGGTCTCTATTCTGTTCCACTGATCTATGTGTCTGTTTTTGTGGCAATACCATGCTATCTTGGTGCTCACAGCTTTGTAATGTAGCATGAAATCAGGCAACGTGATGCCCTCAGCTTTGGTTTTCTTTTTCAACATTCCTCTTGTGATTCAGGGTCTTTTATGGTTCCATACAAATTTTAGGATTATTTGTTTCAGCTCTTTGAAAAATGCCAATGGTATTTTATTTTATTTTATTTTATTTTTAAAGATTTTATTTATTTATTTGAAACAGAGAGAATGAGAGAGAGAGAGCACATGAGAGGGGGGAGGGTCAGGGGGAGAAGCAGACTCCCTGCCGAGCAGGGAGCCCGATGCGGGACTCGATCCCGGGACTCCAGGATCATGACCTGAGCCGAAGGCAGTCGCTTAACCAACTGAGCCACCCAGGCGCCCGCCAATGGTATTTTAATAGGGATGGCATGGAAAGTGTAGATTGCTCTGGGCAGCATAGACATTTTAACAATGTTTATTCTTCCAATCCATGAGCATGGAATGTTTTTCTATCTCTTTTTGTCTTCCTCAATTTCTTGCATAAGAGTTCTGTAGTCTCTAGAGTATAGATCCTTTACCTCTTTGGTTAGGTTTATTCTGAGGTATCTCATGGTTTTTGGTGCTATTATAAATGGAATTGATTCCTTAATTTCTCTTTCTACAATAACATTGTTAGTGTATAGAAAAGCAACTGGTTTCTGTGCATTGATTTTGTATCCTACCACACTACTGAATTGCTGTATGAGTTCTAGTAATTTGGCGGTAGAGTCTTTTGGGTTTTCCACATAAAGTATCATGTCATCTGTGAAGAGAGAGTTTGACTTCTTTGCTAATTTGAATACTGTTTATTTCTTTTTGTTGTCTGATTGCTGAGGCTAAGACTTCTAGTACTATGTTGAACAATAGTGGAGAGAGTGGGCATCCCTCTCATGTTCCTGATCTTAAGAGAAAAGCTCTCACCTTTTCCCCATTGAGAATGATATTCGCTGTGGGCTTTTCATAGATGGTTTTATGATATTGAGGAATGTTCCTTCTATCCCTACACTCTGAGGAGTTTTTATCAGGAAAGGATGCTGTATTTTGTCAAATGTTTTTTTCTGCATCAATTGAGAGGATCACATGGTTCTTGTCTTTTCTTTCATTAATGTGTTCTATCACATTGATTGATTTGCGAATATTGAACCACTCTTGCATCCCAGGAATAAATCCCACCTGGTCGTGATGGATAATCTTTTTAATGTACTGTTCGATCCTATTGGCTATGATACTGTTGAATATCTTGGCATCCATATTCATCAGGGATATTGGTCTGTAATTCTCCTTTATGATGGTCTTTGTCTATTTTTGGGATCAAGGTAATCCTGGCCTCATAGAACTAGTTTGGACGTTTTCCTTCCATTTCTATTTTTTGAAACAGCTTCAGAAAAATAGGTATTATTTCTTCTTTAAATGTTTGGTAGAATTCCCCTGGGAATCCATCTGCCCCTGGACTCTTGTTTTTTGGGAGTTTTTTGATTACTGCTTCAATTTCATTACTGGTTATTGGTTTATTCAGATTGTCAATTTCTTCCTGTTTCAGTCTTGGTAGTTTATAAATTTCAAGAAGGCATCCATTTCTTCCAGGTTGCTCAGTTTATTGGCATATAGTCGTTGATAATAATTTCTAATAACTGTTTCTATTTACTTGGTGTTAGTCATGATCTCTCCCCTTTCATTCATAATTTTATTAATTTGGGTCCTTTTTCTTGTCTTTTAGATAAGTCTGGCCAGAGGTTTATCTATCTTATTAATTCTTTCAAAGAACCAGGTTCTAGTTTTGTTGATCTGCTTTACTGTTTTTCTGGTTTCTATTTCATTGATCTCTGCTCTAATCTTTATTATTTCTCTTCTCCTGCTTGGTTAGGTTTTATTTGCTGTTCTTTCTCCAGTTCCTTTAGGCATACGATTAGCTTGTGCATTCGAGATTTTTTTACTTTTTTGAGTGAGGCTTGGATGGCTGTTTTTCCCCCTTAGGACCATCTTTGCAGTATCTCATAGGTTTTGGACCAATGTGTTTTCATTCTCATTGGTTTCCATGAATTGTTTTAGTTAGTCTTTAATTTCCTGGTTGACCCAAACATTCGTAAGCAAGATGGTCTTTAGCTTCCAAGTGTTTGAATTCCTTCCAAATTTTTTCTTGTGATTGAGTTCCAGTTTCAAAGAATTGTGGTCTGAAAATATGCAGGGAATAATCTCAATCTTTTGGTATTGGTTGAGACCTGATTTGTAACCCAGTATGTGGTCTATTCTGGAAAAAGTTCTGTGTGCCTTTGAGAAGAATGAGTATTCTGTTGTTTTAGGGTGGAATGTTCTGTATATCTCTGAAGTCCATCTGGTCCAGTGTGTCATTCAAAGCTCTTGTTTCTTTGTTGATCTTCTGCTTAGATGATCTGACTATTGCTCAGAGTGGAGTGTTGAGGTCTCCTACTATTAAGGTGTTATTATCAATATGATTCTTTATATTGGTTGACAGTTGGCTTATGTAGTTGGCTGCTCCCATGTTGGGGGCACAGATATTTACAACTGTTAGATCTTCTTGTTGGATAGACGCTTTAAGAATGATATAGTGTCCTTCTGTACCTCTTACTACAATCTTTAGCTTAGAATCTAATATTTCTGATATGAGAATTGCTACCCCAGCTTTCCTTTGAGTTCCGTTGGCATGAAAAATTGTTCTCCATCCCCTCACTTTCAGTCTGGATGTATCTTTAGGTTCAAAATGAGTCTCTTGTAGACAGCATATGGATGGGTCCTGTCTTTTTATCCAATCTGCAACCATGTGCCATTTCATGGGAGCATTTAGGCCGTTCACATTAAGAGTGACATTGAAAGATATGATTTTAGTGCCATCCTGTTGCCTGTGAAGTCCTGTTTCTATAGATTGTCTCTGTAAATTTCTGGTCTATACTACTCTTAGGGTCTTTCTTCTTTTATAGACCCCCCTTAATATTTCTTGCAGGGCCGGCTTTGTGGTCACATATTCTTTCATTTTCTGCAGGTCCTGGAAACTCCTTGTCTCTCCACCCATTCTGATTGACAGCCTTGCTGGATCAAGTATCCTTGGCTGCATGTTCTTTTCATTTAGTACCCTGAATATGTCTTGCCAGTCCTTTCTGGCTTGCCAGGTCTCTGTGGACAGGTTTGATGTTATTCTGACATTCTTCCCTCAGTATGTAAGAAATCTCTTTCCCCTAGCTGCTTTCAGGATTGTTTCCTTGTTTCTAAGATTTGCAAGGTTTGCTCTTATAGGTTGAGGTGTTGATCTGTTCTCATTGATCTTGGGAGGGGTCCTCTTTGCCTCTTGGACATGAATGCTTGTTTCCTTCCTCAGATTACGGAAGTTCTCAGCTATGATTTGTTCAAATATATCTTCTAGTCCTCTCTCCACCTCCTCAGGGATCCCAATAATTCTGACATTGGAATGTTTCATGGTGTCATTATTCTCTCTCAGTCTGAATCTCCTGGGCTTTAAATAGTTTATCCCAGGCCTCCTCAGCTTCCTTCTTTTCTATCATCTTATCTTCTAGCTCACTAATTCATTCTTCAGCCTCATTTACCCTGGCTGTCAGAGTATCCAGTGTAGGCTGCATCTCATTCATAGCATTTTTAATTTCGGCCTCATTAGATCTCAAATCTGCCCTTAGAGATTCTATATTGTTGCTAATATTTTTCTCAAGCCTACATATTGACTTCATAATTGCTACCCTGAAATCTATCTCTGACATCTTGCTTATATCCATATCCATTAGGTCTGTGGCAGAGGCCATAGTCTCTGATTCTTTTCTTTGTTGGGTGTTCCTCCTCTTAGTCATTCTGTTGCGGGGTGGTTGAGGGAATGTACAGAGTCCAAAGTATTAACCACCACTGAAGCAAGATGCACGTGTTTTATTAGGGACCGTAGGTTTGTTGTCTTCTTGTTCTTCCAGCCTTTCTTCTGGGGGAGGGGCCTGCTGCACTGTTATTCAGGCAACCCTGTTTGGGCAGAGTTGCTCTGCCCCTGTTGGGGGTTGGGTGGCCTCAGTTTTTTTTTTTTTTTTTGAGCTTTTGTTCTCTGTTGGCTTTCCCTGGCAGGTTTCTGCATCTCTTCCAAGTGTCAGAGCAGAAGTGACCGCCCTGAAACCTCTGTCCCAGATCAGAGAAATCGCAGTCTGCTCTTCACTGAGCTCTCCAGGACACACAGTCTCTGTTTCTGTCTGTGTTGCTAAAAACCACAGCCTTCCCGGTTGTGCGCCAACAACTCTCTTGAGATCCATCACAGGGCTGGGCATATCTCCACCCTTTGTGCTTATAAAACCACGAGGAGCCCCTGGGTCGCGAGCACACAGCCCCGGCTCCTGGATCCTGTCCTGGGGCTGGACTAAAGTCCTTTTCTCCACCACTACTGGTCTGCGAGTCTGTGCCCGGTCCCCAGCACAGGATGCTTTTGCACTCTGGTCTTATATCACATTTCTGGTGTCAGCATATGGTGGCTCCCTTCTGCTTCTGTTTATTTTCCTATATCTGCCTGCAGAATCATGGCTCCGCCCTTCATACCTCCCAACCATGGGAGATATTCTGCTTGTAGAGATCCAGATATAATTCTTACATCTCAGGCTGATTTCATGAGTGTTCAGAATGGTTTGGTAGATATCCATCTAAATTCAGGGGACTGGTTGAAATAGGGTCCCCTACTCCTCTGCCATCTTGCCTCCCATACTTGCTTTTTAGTATATCTTGAAATGTCAGATTGTGATACTTTCAGCTTTATTTTTTTTTTTCAAGATTGTTTTGGCTCTTTGGGGTCTTTTGTGGTTCCATACAAATTTTAGGATTATTTTTTCTGGTTCTGTGAAACATGCTGTTGGTATTTTGATAGTGATTGCATTAAATCTGTAGATTGCTTTGGATAGTATTGACATTTTATCAATAGAAAATATTTTTAAATAAAAGCAATAAGAAATATGTTTTTATTTTTTATTTTTATTTTTTCAAGTTTTTATTTAAATTCCAGTTAGTTAACATTCAGTATAATATTAATTTCAGGCCTAGAATTTAGTTATATACCACACCCAGTGCTCATCACAAGTGCCTTCCTTAAGAGGGGTATTTTTAATCATAAGTAACTGGTTTCAAATCATGAAAGCATTCCAAAAATAATTTTCTCACTTCAAACATAAAAATAACATGCTCTTTTATTCTTCAATTTTTTATAACAAGTTTACCCATGTAAAACTGATTTACGTATGAAGCTTATGTTGTAGATCAGAAAAAATATTTATAGAAGCTGTTTTGAACTATTAAAGACTATTAGAAGACATCTAGATGCCACTCAAAAAATTTTTTGAGGGTTAATTATAGTTTTGCAAGAACTTTAACCATGACTTGAAAATGCTTTCTGAGAAAGTTCTTTCAGTCATTTAAAAAAATTCTTTGAACCCTCACTATGTACCTGGCACCATGCTGTAAGCTTTATATATTTGCTTATTTGAATTCATTCAAATTGTATTCAATTGTATTTTAATAACCTCTAAGTTTGTGTGACAAAGTAATGTAGAATGCAAATATATTTTTCTGACCTTCAACTTAGCAAACTTAACTTGTAAATATTAAAGATAATTTAAAGGTCCTGGTTCATTCTTTGTCATCTCACCTTTTTGAGATAATGTTTAGTTTCACTTAGTGAATGAAAGGCCCCTAAATTTCAGTTTACCAAATCTAATGATTAGAATGGCAATAGTTTTATAATGAAAACAGCTCTGACGTGATAGTAAATGTGCAGATCTGGTGCTATTAAGTAGAGTGCTTAATATTTCTATTCCTAAAGTTAAATTTCTTTACTCAAATTCTCTTTGATAAAATGAAAATACCATTAACAGGATCTTGAAATTTTTTAACAGGCCTATAATAAGAAGCTGTCTTTGTATTATATTATTGATTTCCTCATTACTTACTGTTTAAATAGTATAAAATTGTCCAGTGATTCTCAAAATGTGTTTCTACAATTGAATTGCTAGCTTAGCCTTATTTTGAAAATCAGGTTTGCTCCCCTTAAATCTTAATAACTCAGAAACTTCTTTTTTGATTTCATAACAAATGTAGAATTTGTTACTTAAAAATAAAAGAATAAAAAGCTGAAAACCTCAGCCTGCTATCACTGGAATAAAGCATGAGAGGGATCACTGTGTTTTCTTAAAGAAAGAAACTTAAAAAAGATATTTTGATATTAATAAGTGTAACAGCAATTTAATAAATATTATCAAAGGAGAAATTTAGCTTTTGAAATAGGAAAGGACTGTACATGTTAACTCTATATAGGAGTATTATTTTTATTGCTATAAATTACTAAATTTCAAACTCTTATGTGTCAATAAATTATGAATGTTATGTTTAAAATGTAAGTTTGCTCTGGGCTTTCTTTTTTTTTCTTTTTTTTCTTTTTTATTTTTTTTATTCTTATTCTTATGTTAATCCCCATACATTACATCATTAGTTTTAGATGTAGTGTTCCATGATTCATTGTTTGTGCATAACACCCAGTGCTCCATGCAGAATGTGCCCTCCTCAATACCCACCACCAGGCTAACCCATCCTCCCACGCCCCTCCCCTCTAGAACCCTCAGTTTGTTTTTCAGAGTCCATCGTCTCTCATGGTTC
>NW_027907173.1:0-234 GCF_054177405.1 Leptonychotes weddellii | reverse complement strand
TAAGATTCCTAAAACTATGTTCATTAGGAAATGGTGGAATCATTTTTCAATGTCAAGAAGACTACATTTGATAGTGTCTGAATTTTTATTCTCTTGTCATTCTTCTCTGTTTTATTATGTACTATATGATTTGATTAGTGTTCTTTGCAAACAGCCACAGAAGAGTAATTCCTAATCATTTGAGAATCCCAAAGTGACAAATTTAAAGAACTGGTTGTATCAGTGTCATCAATC
>NW_027907172.1:0-234 GCF_054177405.1 Leptonychotes weddellii | reverse complement strand
TTTAATAATTCAAGTCAGTGAATTTGATGACATAATATAGTAAAAGCATTTTAAATGTATGCTTAAGAATCCTTTTTTTTTTTTTTAAAGATTTTATTTATTTATTTGACAGCGAGAGACACAGTGAGAGAGGGAACACAGCAGGGGGGAGTGGGAGAGGGAGAAGCAGGCCTCCCGCCGAGCAGGGAGCCCGATGCGGGGCTCGATCCCAGGACCCTGGGATCATGACCTGAG
>NW_027907171.1:0-234 GCF_054177405.1 Leptonychotes weddellii | reverse complement strand
GGTGGGGGCGGTGGAGGCACAGGGAGAGGAAGGGCAGCCGAAGGGGAAAGAAAAAAGCAAAGAAAGTATCCTCAAGACAAGAACCCATTCCAGGACGGTCTCCCATCCAAGTCCTATCCAGGCCCGACCCTGCTTAGCTTCGGAGACCAGATGAGATGCGCTGCCATCAGGCTGCTTGGGCCATAGGTGTGAGCAGCTTCGGCTGCTCACCCCAACAGGCTGCTCTGGGCCTCC
>NW_027907170.1:0-234 GCF_054177405.1 Leptonychotes weddellii | reverse complement strand
CTGCCTTCGGCTCAGGTCATGATCCTGGAGTCCCGGGATCGAGTCCCGCATCGGGCTCCCTGCTCGGCAGGGAGCCTGCTTCTCCCTCTGACCCTTCCCCCTCTCATGTGCTCTCTGTCTCTCTCATTCTCTCTGTCTCAAATAAATAAATAAAATCTTTAAAAAAAAATACTTAACACTGAGTCATGTGTTTTTAACTGTACTATCTAATTTAATGATCACAGTCACCCAGTT
>NW_027907169.1:0-234 GCF_054177405.1 Leptonychotes weddellii | reverse complement strand
CTGTTCAGTGAGTTGTTGCTATTCCTTTCTTCGATCTCCTGTTGAGTTTGTAGGTGTTCAGAATGGTTTGATCCCTATCCAGCTGAATTCCTGAGAGGAGACGAAATCCAGGTCTCCTACTCCTCCGCCATCTTGCTCCGCCCCCCCCCCAGACAGAGACTTTTGCTGTGAGCCACCAGCCATCCACACCCTGAGCAGCTGGGAGAATAAATCCTTCGGTCTTTCAAGTGTGGT
>NW_027907168.1:0-234 GCF_054177405.1 Leptonychotes weddellii | reverse complement strand
TGCATTTTTGAATAAGGTTGTTGAATTTTTTTTTAAAGATTTTATTTATTTATTTATTAGAGAGCGAGTGAGAGAGAAACAGCATGAGAGGAGAGAGGGTCAGAGGGAGAAGCAGGCTCCCCGCTGAGCCGGGAGCCCGATGTGGGACTCGATCCCAGGACTCCGGGTTCATGACCTGAGCCAAAGGCAGTCGCTTAACCAACTGAGCCACCCAGGCGCCCCAAGGTTGTTGAT
>NW_027907167.1:0-234 GCF_054177405.1 Leptonychotes weddellii | reverse complement strand
GAGCACCTGGGTGACTCGGTTGGTTAAGCATCTGACTTTGGACTGCTTAGAAAGATGGCGGAGGAGTAGGGGACCCTTTCAACTGGTCCCCAGAATTGAGCTGGATATCTACCAGACCACTCTGAGCACCCAGGAAACCAGCCTGAGATGTAAGAAGATCTGGATCTCTACAAGCAGAATATCGCAGGCAGTTGGTTTCCTGCGAAGCGGAGAGCCGTGATTCTGCGGGCAGAT
>NW_027907166.1:0-234 GCF_054177405.1 Leptonychotes weddellii | reverse complement strand
CATGACCTGAGCCGAAGGCAGACGCTTAATGACTGAGCCACCCAGGTGCCCCTCTGCTTAATCTCTTAATACTGATTTAAGCAACAAGATCTCTGGAATGTATGAGTTCTATAGGGGATGGAATTGGACCAGTAGGTGGGATTGTGATGCTGATCTAGAAACTTTGCTCATTCCCTCATACTCAGGTTACTTATATACTAATGGAATGAATCCTGATACAAGCAGAAGAAGCTG
>NW_027907165.1:0-234 GCF_054177405.1 Leptonychotes weddellii | reverse complement strand
GGGTTCGTCCCACACGGCAGGGTTGGGTTCATACCTTCCTACAGCAGCAGCTCTGGTCCACTTTCATGGGATACATTTTCCTTTACTTTCCATTTCCTCATTCCCTGATGTGCACCTCCATCCCTTCAGCCCAAAACACAAAATCTGTTTTCGTAAGTAAATAGATGGGTGAAAATCAGGTCCACTTTGGAACAGATGAGTCTAAAACCTTGCCCTAAACCCTCTCTGGAATCG
>NW_027907164.1:0-234 GCF_054177405.1 Leptonychotes weddellii | reverse complement strand
CTTATGGTACCTCTTCCTCAATGGCCTTGTGGTTGGGGGGGGTCTATCCGCCTGGGAGCAATGCTTCCTGCAACAGAGGTTGGAGTCTGCTTACCTTCAGACAGCAGCCCCACAGTGCTCTCAGCAAGCCTTACCCTCCAACTCAACCTTTCTCAGCAATAAAGATGACAGTTTGGCTTCCATAAAAAAAAAAAAAAAAAAGTAAGTGAAAATATCAACAATAGGAATGTGAAT
>NW_027907163.1:0-1467 GCF_054177405.1 Leptonychotes weddellii | reverse complement strand
TGACAGCCACCCAACACTACACTCTGCTTTCAAGAAAGGTCGTAAACATCATATCTCTGTAACGTAGCTGGTAAGGAGCCGGTAGAGTACAATCCTGAGACAGAAAGGAAGAGATGGTGATGAGTGGATGGAACAAAAAAACAAGAACAGTTCAAGTTTTCTAAGTGTACCAGTCAAATCTTGCTTGTTCATGTGGAGTGACTTTTTCTCACTCAAGATCTTTTCATCCTACAGTCAAAGAGTTGTTGAGACTATGTGAAAACACATGAAATTCCCCCAGAATGCACCACAAGTCTTAGTTGACTTTTCTTTTTGGTGCGAGAGGAAGAAAATAAGAGGGCCAGGAAAAAGCTGAGAAAAGATGCACTTTAAGGCAACACTCTCACTTAGCCTAACGTATGTTCATACTTTAAAATGGGATGAATAAGACTGGACTTTTTATCTAATACAGTCTAACACATGGTAAGGAAATAAAGATCATTTTGCGTATTCTAACAGGTTGTTTCCTATATCGACCATTCACCAGGCCCTACTGTTTTGTCTTATACACTGAACTTAGCACATCAACTTTTGAGGGTGGAAGCAACTTTTCATCTTGTCTGGTCTGCCTGATTTGTTCTCTTCCAAGAGAGCGAGTACTTTGAATTCAAGAAGACCAAAATACCAAGTTCACGGGAAAGGAGAATTTCTCCTGCTGGCCATAAATCCATTCAACCAGAGACCAGAAATGGTTATCTTCTCAAGACATGACCTTTTGTCCATTTATTTTCTTTTGACTCTGGTTTTCTTAGATAATTAATAAAGAATCATTCTAATAAGCTGGCTCTCAAGGACATTTGAGGTCATGCAACTATCCTTATCAGAAGAAAATGAAACTTAAATCAAACAGTTAAGCAGTAGAACCTCTGGTTGATATAATACATTTACTTGTCTGTATTGCCCTCACTATTTTTTATTTAAGTGGAGTTCCAAGAGACATGGTTTTGGGGATTCCAGAACAATACAGTTGGTTTCCCTGAAAAACCTATGCTCAAAAGAGAATTATGAGTATAGTGGACACAAGAAAACTCTTGCAATTTTTCTATAAGACTGGATTAAGTATCCGTAGGAAGTAAGATTATAAACAGAGTGGACACTTAAAAATCAATTAATTAAGTAATGAATAACTGATAAATGTATATAGAGACAAGACAAATTTTCCTACCATGTAATTCTTAGCTATTATATATGTAAGATTGTCTTGAAAACTTTAGAATGTATTAATATTTTTCAAAATTTATATCATTAGCCTGAAAACATATCAATAAGCTTTTTCTGTTAAGCAAATAAGTTATTAATGGCATTTCAAAAGGATCTAAACTATGAATACTGGCATTCTAATTCCAATTTTCATAATTAAAAAGCCACATGAAGGGGCGGAGCAAGATGGCGGAGGAGTAGGAGACCTGGATTTCGTCTCCTCTCAGG
>NW_027907162.1:0-234 GCF_054177405.1 Leptonychotes weddellii | reverse complement strand
GTGTGTAAACATTAGGGATATGAATGAAAAATGAGGAAGTCAGTGCTTTGACCCTTTAACGCTAATCCTGGTGGAAGAAGGAAGAAATGAAGGATCACGTGAAGATGGTAATGCTTGTAACCTTGCGGTCTCTCTTGACATGTTTGTCCAAAGGTAAAAGTAGAATAAGATGTAAGAAAATCATGAAAAATTTCAGCTCATTTTGCTACTCCAGCCTCTTGGCCCTCCTGTCCC
>NW_027907161.1:0-234 GCF_054177405.1 Leptonychotes weddellii | reverse complement strand
GAAACAAACTTTTGAACAACTGTTAAGTTTTGAAAAATTTTTGGGTAGGAGAGAAAAAAAAAACTATAAACAAAATAGCAGTCCTCTAAATTTTTATGAGTGGCTTTCCATCTCCATTACCCTCAGAGTGTGAAAAACTTTAGTGACCAAGTGGTTCATTTTCCCTATTTTACTGATGAGGCAATTGGGACACTGGTGAGTATTTGGGTTTCCAGTCTCCAGTCTCTGTGTACT
>NW_027907160.1:0-234 GCF_054177405.1 Leptonychotes weddellii | reverse complement strand
TAGCTCACAGGCTGTACAAAAAATAGGCGGAGGGCTGATTTGGGGCGTCGGCTGTAATTTGCCAGACCCTGAGCTAGAATACAATGTTTCTTCCATAGGAAGCAGGATATGTTGATGATAAAGTGACCTTATGGGATACGGGAACACATTCCTAGTTAAATGAGTAACGAGATTTGGTTAAAATCAAAATGAGGATTGGGGGGGGTGCAGAGCAAGATGGCAGAGGAGTAGGAG
>NW_027907159.1:0-234 GCF_054177405.1 Leptonychotes weddellii | reverse complement strand
TAAACGGCCTGACATTCTCCTGAATTCAGTGGCTCTTCCTTCTATAAAAAATACCTTTTAAAACAGAATAGAAAAATTTCCTGTAGGACAGCTTAAAGGGCCAGAGGAGAAAATAGGAAAGTCTCTCACCCTACTACACTTGGCAAAGGAAACACAGATTCCACTGCTTGAGAATCCAACTCTGAATTCTGGGAGTCTGGTTCATGACTTTTTATATTCTCCTATAAGAATGAT
>NW_027907158.1:0-234 GCF_054177405.1 Leptonychotes weddellii | reverse complement strand
TTCTCTCTCTCTCAAATAAATAAATAAAATCTTTAAAAAAAAAAATCTTTAAAAAAAAAAGAATTAATGGCATAGTTGTTTGGTATCTGCAGCTTTGCACGCAGTAGGTGCTCCCATTTGTTAAGTGAATGAGCTCAGGGCTTCTCTGCCCCAAGTGGCCCTTCCCTTTGCTAAAATCAAAATGAGCTGCTTCTTCCTCAGGGACTTCTCGTCTACCCGGTTATTCATCATCTC
>NW_027907157.1:0-234 GCF_054177405.1 Leptonychotes weddellii | reverse complement strand
TTCACAATGGAATGACACAGCTCCATGGGGTCAAAGAAAAAGGATAACAGGAGGAAGAATCAGAGAAAGAGAAGGATGAGTGTAAGCAGAGGAGGCCAAGTGCTTGGGGAGAGGAGCTGGAGACCCAGAAAAACAGACTAGAAACAGAAGGACAATGCTTCGAGGTGTGTGCTTGGGAAAAGTGGAAAACGTACAGGCATAGATGGAGGGGTTTTCCTGAATGCCAACATTGCT
>NW_027907156.1:0-234 GCF_054177405.1 Leptonychotes weddellii | reverse complement strand
CAAAATACAGAGATACGTCATTAAAAAATTCCTGTATCACAGTTCATATGGATATACATATATTAATTATGTGCCCATTCCTCCATTATGGGCACTTACTTTCCTTTTTTCATTCTTACAAATAATGTTACAATAAACATTTTTATGAGTGCCCTATGCATATGTATATCTGTTATCTATAGAACATCTAGAAGTGTAATTGATGGATTGATGGGTATGTGCATTAAAAAGGTT
>NW_027907155.1:0-234 GCF_054177405.1 Leptonychotes weddellii | reverse complement strand
CTCTATAGTTAAGAGTCTCTTATGGGGGTGCCTGGGTGGCTCAGATGGTTAAGCATCTGCCTTCGGCTCAGGTCATGATCCCAGGGTCCTGGGATCGAGTCCCGCATCGGGCTCCCTGCTCCTTGGGAGCCTGCTTCTCCCTCTGCTTCTGTCTCTGTCTCTCATGAATAAATAAATAAAATCTTTAAAAAAAAAAAAAAGTCTCTTATGGTTTGTTTCCCTCTCTTTTTTTTT
>NW_027907154.1:0-234 GCF_054177405.1 Leptonychotes weddellii | reverse complement strand
CTAAAAAAAAAAAAAAAAAAAAGATTTTATTTATATATTTGAGAGAGAGCAGGCTCACGAGTCGGGGGTGGGGAGGAAGGGGCAGAGGGAGAGGGAGAAGAGGGAGATCCCAGGACCCTGGAATCATGACCTGAGCCGAAGGCAGACGCCCAACCACTGAGCCACCCAGGCGCCCCTAGATTTGTCTTTTTTTTTTTTTTAAGATTTTATTTATTTATTTGAGAGAGAGAGAAT
>NW_027907153.1:0-1467 GCF_054177405.1 Leptonychotes weddellii | reverse complement strand
CTGTTGGCCCACAAGTCCAACTTTTATCCAGTGGCCCTGGATCCTCCTCCAGAAAAGGCATGCCCCCAAACCTGGCATCTAAGAAGCCTGGTTCCCTGAAAGCATAAGTTAAATCATGCCCAACCTCTGCTCAACCATCTCACCAACGGCAAATCTCTAGTGCTTACAGTGGCCTTAAGGCCCCCTGGGCCCTGCCTGTCTTCCCTCCTCCCTTCCTCTGTGCCCTTCTCTGCTGTCCTCCCCACTCCTCCCCTTCTCTCCTCCTCTCTCAGCCCTCCTCCCCCTTCTCACTTCTATGGCTGCCCACCAGCTTCTTCTCACAAACTCCAAGCACACTTCCGCCTTAGGGCGTGGACACATATTCCTTCTTCCCGCAAACATCCAAATGGCCCCTGCTTGCCCTTCCTTCCAATCAGCCTTCCCATGTCACCTGACCAGAGAGGCCTTATTCATTCAGCCTTAGAAAAGTAGCAACACCAAAACAATGATAATAAAGCAGAGTTTTGGATCTTCCTTGACACGCTTTATTATTTCTCTGTAACACTCATCACCATGAATGTATTTATTTGTTGTTTGCTGCCTGTGTCTCCCTGATATCTCGGACAGGACAGGACATGGGGCAGGCCGTATCTCCAGGGCCCAGCACACATATGGACCCCACTATGTATTTGTTGAATGCAGTAAATGAGTACTTGCCTTTATGACTTTCCTGCTGGAGAGCTCTATGCCTGTAGCCATGTAGACTGTCTTAGCCCATGCCCTGTCAAAGGGCTCTTTTTGGTCGTGATGACAAAATCCTCGTCAGTTGAGGGCTGTCTCTACAGTAGTGAACAGCAGTCGTTTCTGCCGTTGACCACCGTTGTGTCCCCTGCCTTTCACATGACACTGATGTGAGGTAGATGCTCAGTCAGTATTTGCTGGATGATTGAATCAATCTCCCTCTAGTTCTGATGGGATTGCCGCAGTGGGAAATGTTTGCTGTCTGTCTGTCACCCTCTTGGTGAGATGTCCTGTCCACTTCTGCTTTTCTTTCCTGACTCTTGGTTCTCCTATTTCATTTCCTCTTCTTCCCCTTGATATTTTTTTTTTGGTTCTTTTATTTATTGCATTCCAGGGGCCTAATTTTATACAGTCAAAGAATTACCATCACTATGAAATCCTAAAAAGTTTGTCTGAGTCTTTCATTCATTTTACCACATCAAACACCTATAAAATAGCATCTACCCCATAATTGTGTGTGAAATTGTGTGTGAGAAGAAAATCGCAAACGAAGAAGCTACTTGTTCCATCTCCGTGGGTTCTGGGGTTATCTTCTACAATCCCAGTAATGTCTCCTGCCTTGTGGAATTTTAAAATTTGATTTACATTTTTTTCGTTACAAAAACAATTTTTTTTTATTTTTTTATTGTTATGTTAATCCCCATACATTACATCATTAGTTTTAGATGTAGTGTTCCATGATTCATT
>NW_027907152.1:0-234 GCF_054177405.1 Leptonychotes weddellii | reverse complement strand
CAAAATGTGAGAGACACAAGCGAGCAAATGCTGTAGAAAAAAATGGCACAAATAGACTTGCTCATGCAGGGTGGCAACAAACCTTCAATTTGTAGAAAACACACTGTCCATATAGCTCAGTGGAGTGAAGCCCAATAAAATGAGGTATGTGTGTACAGGTGCTTCCCCGAATTCTGATTATGCTTCTCCATCTCTGATCTTTACTTCGTGATACCCTCTAGTTTGTTGACCACT
>NW_027907151.1:0-234 GCF_054177405.1 Leptonychotes weddellii | reverse complement strand
TTTGTAATATAATTTGAAGTCTGGATTGTGATGCGTCCAGTTTTGCTTTTCTTTTTCAAGATTGCTTTGGCTATTTAGTATCTTTTGTGATTCCATACAAATTTTAGGATTGTTTGTTCTAGTTCTATGAAATATGCTGTTGTATTTTGATAGAGATTGCATTAAATCTGTAGATTGCTTTGAGTAGTATAGACATTTTGTTTATTTTATTCTTATGTTAATCCCCATACATTA
>NW_027907150.1:0-234 GCF_054177405.1 Leptonychotes weddellii | reverse complement strand
TGCATTTTTGAATAAGGTTGTTGAATTTTTTTTTAAAGATTTTATTTATTTATTTATTAGAGAGCGAGTGAGAGAGAAACAGCATGAGAGGAGAGAGGGTCAGAGGGAGAAGCAGGCTCCCCGCTGAGCCGGGAGCCCGATGTGGGACTCGATCCCAGGACTCCGGGTTCATGACCTGAGCCAAAGGCAGTCGCTTAACGAACTGAGCCACCCAGGCGCCCCAAGGTTGTTGAT
>NW_027907149.1:0-234 GCF_054177405.1 Leptonychotes weddellii | reverse complement strand
TAACAGGATATTATTAATATCTTTCTAACTCTATAAATATCATTCATGGTCAAGGCCCATGTGGATGTACAATGTACTCCATTATGGATGTACAATGATTCATTTACCTAAATCCCTATTCCCAAGTGCCTGCGTTGTTTCCATTGTTTTCCAATTTTAGGAAAACAGAGATAAACATATATCTGATTTCCCCCCCTTATTGAAAATTCCCAGGAAAGGGGGTACCCATTTTCC
>NW_027907148.1:0-234 GCF_054177405.1 Leptonychotes weddellii | reverse complement strand
CAGATGGTAATGAGCCTTGGACCCCGTCAGGCTCCATGCATGAGGTCACCAAGTGGAGCCCTCACCCCCCCTGTGGCATCCTTGCTTTCACTGGGAGCGCACTGGCTCAGGGCTCCACCATAAGCCCTCCCCCAGGCCAGCTCAGCGGAGAGGTGCACATGGCACTCTGTGTGGGTGTGTGTTGGTTCCAGTCTTGTTTATCTTTCTTTTGAAATATTGAAAGGGATTTTTTTT
>NW_027907147.1:0-234 GCF_054177405.1 Leptonychotes weddellii | reverse complement strand
GAGAGACTTATGTTTTCCATGTGAAGGGGAAAATCTTAAAAAGTTACAAAACCTTTAAGAAATTTGAAAGTTAGGGGCGCCTGGGTGGCTCAGTCGTTAAGCGTCTGCCTTCGGCTCAGGTCATGATCCCAGAGTCCTGGGATCGAGCCCCGCATCGGGCTCCCTGCTCCGCGGGAAGCCTGCTTCTCCCTCTCCCACTACCCCTGCTTGTGTTCCCTCTCTCGCTGTGTCTCT
>NW_027907146.1:0-234 GCF_054177405.1 Leptonychotes weddellii | reverse complement strand
ACAAAAACATGGAAGGATTAAAAAGAGGAACAGAATGACTGATAGTTGAGATTTCTTCTATACAGTCTCTTGATGTATGCATGATAAGAAGGTTGGAAGCCTATGTGAAAAGACCAAAAAAGAAGAAAATGAATGTTCTAGGGACCACACAAATTAGTGACATCGCTGCCCTCCAGGGAAGAAAATACTTTGTGTGTGTATGTGTGTGTTATCTTTTACAGTGATGAGAAAATT
>NW_027907145.1:0-234 GCF_054177405.1 Leptonychotes weddellii | reverse complement strand
GTCGTCTTCCAACTTGTTGCAGGCAGAAACCATTTTGTACATAGCTTTGTACTCCCACAGTGCCTGACACAGTGCCCCGTGAAGAGTAAGTGTTTACTGTTGGTGGGAATGCAAGCTGGTGCAGCCACTCTGGAAAATAGTATGGAGGTTCCTCAAAAAGTTGAAAATAGAGCTACCATATGATCCAGCAATTGCACTATTGGGTATTTACCCCAAAGATACAAAAGTAGGGAT
>NW_027907144.1:0-234 GCF_054177405.1 Leptonychotes weddellii | reverse complement strand
ATGATGTAATGTATGGGGATTAACATAAGAATAATAAAAAAAAAACTTTTCTGTAAGAGGAAGTGGAGTAGGAGTTACCAAGTGCTATACCTTTCAGACGTTTCTGAAAGTACTTTTACCCTTGCAACTGCACCCAACTGCACTCCTAGTCAGTACATGTCTGTTATCAGTCCTTAGAGAAACCGCTCCTTGCATGCTCCATTCAGAAGGTTCTTAAGTGACTATGTAATTTCT
>NW_027907143.1:0-234 GCF_054177405.1 Leptonychotes weddellii | reverse complement strand
TTAAATATATTAAAATCAACTCACCTGTTTCTTTCTTTTTTTTTTTTTTTAAAGATTTTATTTATTTATTTGACGGAGAGAGACACAGCGAGAGCAGGAACACAAGCGGGGGGAGTGGGAGAGGGAGAAGCAGGCTTCCCGCGGAGCAGGGAGCCCGATGCGGGGCTCGATCCCAGGACCCTGGGATCATGACCTGAGCCGAAGGCAGACGCTTAACGACTGAGCCACCCAGGC
>NW_027907142.1:0-1467 GCF_054177405.1 Leptonychotes weddellii | reverse complement strand
TGCACTCTGTATTGCTCTTTATTCTTTCCTATATTTCCATACTTTCACCCAAGATCATTATAGTCATTCTGCTTGAAAATTCACCTTATTATTTAAAGTGTTTATTAAAGATAATTTCTTTCAACATTTGTGTAAACAAATCTTTATTTTGCTTTCAATTTTAATGGATTTTTTTGGGGGGAGCTACAGAATTCTAATTCAACAGGTATTTTCTCAGAACTGCAAAAAGTTTCTTTACTTTGTCTTTTCCATTAATTCTGTTTTCCATTAAAGCTGTCAGCCTTATGGATGATTTGTTGAAAAAGTGTGTCATTTTGACTTCTGGTTTCTTTTAAAATTTTCTCCTTGTCTTTGATTTTCAGTAATTTTGCTATTATTTTCCTGGACATACTTTTCTTTGTATTTTTATGCTTGTGGTTTATAGTATTCTTTTAATCTGTCTTGATCTATGTGATCAATTTTAATATTTTTGTCCATTAGTTTTTAAAATATTGCTTCTAATTCTCTCTTTCTCACTCCCCCCACCTCTCTCCCTCTCTCTCACTTGTTACCTTTCCATTGCTCATGATACATAACTCTCAAATTTCCCATGTCTTCACTGTGTGCCGTATATCATATGCTAACTTTTGGATTTTTTTTTTCATTATTTTCTCAAATGCTTCAATCATCATATTTTTTTCTGAGCTATCATTCCATTTACTTATCATCTTTTTAGGTATGACTAAACTGTTATGAAGACTATTTATTAAATTCTTGATCTGCTAAGGTATTTTTTATTACAATAATGATCATTTGCTTCTCTATGTGTAGTTTCATTTATCTTGTACTCTCTTCCATGTACATATTAAATATGCATGAAATCTCTAGTCACTTGTGAATTTGTCTTTATTTTCTGCTTTTGTCTTTTGACTTCTAATCATGGGTTTATTATTCCTTGCAATATTTGGTGAATTTTTAATAGATGCCGCATCACGTATGAAAAGTCCATGGAGGGGGCGGAGCAAGATGGCGGAGGAGTAGGAGACCTGGATTTCGTCTCCTCTCAGGAATTCAGCTGGATAGGGATCAAACCATTCTGAACACCTACAAACTCAACAGGAGATGGAAGAAAAGAAGAGCAACAACTCTCTCATCAGAAAAGCGACCACTTTCTGGAAGGTAGGAGATGCAGAGAAGTGAATCCGAGGCGATATTCGGGAGGATAGACCGCGGGGGAGGGGCCACCGTCGGCCGCTTCTGGCAGGTGATAGAACCATGGAGCACAAAATCGGAACTTTTAAAAGTCTGCTCCGCTGAGGGACGTCACTCTGGTGGCTAAGCGGGGGGTGGAACCCTCCGGGACAGTGTGGTCTCAGGACCCTTGGGGTCACAGAAAGACCAGGGGTGCCTGAGTGTGGCAGAGCTCCCAGGTATCGGAATGGGGAAGCCGGCTGCAGAGGCGGAGCCCAGGCGCGGGCTCTGAGCTCA
>NW_027907141.1:0-234 GCF_054177405.1 Leptonychotes weddellii | reverse complement strand
TGGTAGTCTTTTCAAAAACAGTGTTGGAGCAGTGCAAAAAAAAAATTAGCTTTGATTCTCACTTTACAATATATTCAAAAATTAATATGCAATGGACCACAGAATTCAAAGTAACAGCTAAAAGTATAAACTTCTGGAATAAAGTATAGAACAAATATTTATGATCATGAGGTAAGCAAAGGTTTCATAGGACACAGAGTGGTCAAAGCAGAAAAGAAACAGCACTAAATAGGA
>NW_027907140.1:0-234 GCF_054177405.1 Leptonychotes weddellii | reverse complement strand
TCCCATTTAGGAGTCTGGCTTCCTGACCTCTGCCTCTCTTCTGTGCTGCCTCGTGAGCCGTGGGGCGCTGCCGATGGTAGTATGTGCCGCTGAAACTAGAGAAACATATACCTCGGCAGACAATGTGCCCGATATAGTTACAAATTATTCAAATGGTAAAAAATAGTTGAAAAACAGGGGGCGCCTGGGTGGCTCAGTCATTGAGCATCTGCCTTTGACTCGGGTCATGATCCC
>NW_027907139.1:0-234 GCF_054177405.1 Leptonychotes weddellii | reverse complement strand
TGGGGGATGAATGCTTCCTGCTGGCCTTTATGGCCTATGACCGCTATGTGGCCATCAGCAACCCATTGAGCTACTCAGTGGTCATGAGCCGCCGTGTCTGCTGGCTCATGGTGGCAGGGTCCTGGCTCTTTGGCCTGGTGGATGGACTGATCCAGGCCATTTTCACCCTTCGCTTCCCTTACTGTGGCTCTCAGGAGATCGACCACTTCTTCTGTGATGTCCCTGCCATACTGA
>NW_027907138.1:0-234 GCF_054177405.1 Leptonychotes weddellii | reverse complement strand
CGAATTACGTTGTGTGTCAGTCCTTAAAGTAATCATGGTGATTTGGGCAAAGGGATATAGTGATTGCTTTTATTTTTTTTTTAAGATTTTTTTATTTATTCATTCGAGACACAGAGATACAGAGAGAGAGAGAGAGCGAGCATGAGCAGGGGGAGAAGCAGAGGGAGGGGGAGAAGCATGCTCCCCGCTGAGCAGGGAGTCTGCTTCTCCCTCTGACCCTCCCCCCTCTCATGT
>NW_027907137.1:0-234 GCF_054177405.1 Leptonychotes weddellii | reverse complement strand
GTAGTTTGTGAGGGCCCCGGAGCAGTGTCCAGACCAGGGGCTCCGGGCCCTTGTCCAGGCTCTCCCCGACCTGTGGGTCCCCCTCTATGCACAGCCCCTTGGGACGCCTCTCTAAAGCACAGACGTGGTAGCCACGGTGAGGGGTCCCTGAGGACAGCTCAGCCAGGCTGACCCCGGGGCCCTCTGGAGTGTGGTCCATGGGGCTGGGGCCCCTGAGAAATGGCATGGGGGGGG
>NW_027907136.1:0-234 GCF_054177405.1 Leptonychotes weddellii | reverse complement strand
TAAGAAGCTGCACCTCCCCGGCGCCTGGGTCTCCTGGTGCTTTCTCTGCATCAGGGAACCTACTGGACACAGGCACAGAGCATCTCTGCGCCCTAATTAGATGTCCCCTGCTGTCAAGAAGACGCCAGCCTTCAGGAGGCTCTAGCCAAAGAGCCCCCAGGTCTGAAGCAGAGAAGGGGTCTGCATGACTCCGCCCAGAAACTTACCAAGAGGGAAAAACCGAAAGCGGCTGTG
>NW_027907135.1:0-234 GCF_054177405.1 Leptonychotes weddellii | reverse complement strand
ATGATGTAATGTATGGGGATTAACATAAGAATTAAAAAAAAAAAAAAAGAGACCCGCTTTAGATTCAAAGACACAAAGAGGTCAAAAATAAAAAGATGGAAAAGGGGTTATCATGCAAATAGGAAGCCAAAGAAAGCTGGAGTGGCTACACAGATATCAAACACAGACTTGAAGATGAAAACTGTTAATGCAGACAAGGAAGGACGTTTTATAAGGACAAAAGGGTCGGTCCCT
>NW_027907134.1:0-234 GCF_054177405.1 Leptonychotes weddellii | reverse complement strand
GAGAGACTTATGTTTTCCATGTGAAGGGGAAAATATTAAAAAGTTACAAAACCTTTAAGAAATTTGAAAGTTAGGGGCGCCTGGGTGGCTCAGTCGTTAAGCGTCTGCCTTCGGCTCAGGTCATGATCCCAGAGTCCTGGGATCGAGCCCCGCATCGGGCTCCCTGCTCCGCGGGAAGCCTGCTTCTCCCTCTCCCACTCCCCCTGCTTGTGTTCCCTCTCTCGCTGTGTCTCT
>NW_027907133.1:0-234 GCF_054177405.1 Leptonychotes weddellii | reverse complement strand
CTCAGGGCCTCGGGCCGCGTGGTGACCAGTAGGGAGGCCGTGGGTAAGAGCTTCCTTGTCAGCAAGCTCCCCAGGAGGACAGGCGCAGGTCTCTGCGACCTCCAGTCGCCACACAGGTCCTGCACCAGCGCCCCCACCCCCGAGGGCACGCGCAGCTCCTCAAAAGCATCAATGACGAACAGGAGTTTCTGCGCCTGGGCGAGGACCTGCGGAAGGGCCTCCTGCAGGTCTGGG
>NW_027907132.1:0-234 GCF_054177405.1 Leptonychotes weddellii | reverse complement strand
ATATTGCCTAAGCATTTACTATATAGAAGGCATCGTATTATGACATGCCACAATCATGAGAGAAGGAAAAATAAGAAAAAGACAAGCTCTCAGCCCTTGGAGAATTTATAATTTGATAAGGAAGATAATATGGATACACATAAAAAGATGACAAACAGCATAAAGCAGTAGATGGTAAGTGCCAAAGGAGTAATATAGACAAGAGGAGTCGGGACATCAGTTCCATCTGTGTCT
>NW_027907131.1:0-1467 GCF_054177405.1 Leptonychotes weddellii | reverse complement strand
TGACAGCCACCCAACACTACACTCTGCTTTCAAGAAAGGTCGTAAACATCATATCTCTGTAACGTAGCTGGTAAGGAGCCGGTAGAGTACAATCCTGAGACAGAAAGGAAGAGATGGTGATGAGTGGATGGAACAAAAAAACAAGAACAGTTCAAGTTTTCTAAGTGTACCAGTCAAATCTTGCTTGTTCATGTGGAGTAACTTTTTCTCACTCAAGATCTTTTCATCCTACAGTCAAAGAGTTGTTGAGACTATGTGAAAACACATGAAATTCCCCCAGAATGCACCACAAGTCTTAGTTGACTTTTCTTTTTGGTGCGAGAGGAAGAAAATAAGAGGGCCAGGAAAAAGCTGAGAAAAGATGCACTTTAAGGCAACACTCTCACTTAGCCTAACGTATGTTCATACTTTAAAATGGGATGAATAAGACTGGACTTTTTATCTAATACAGTCTAACACATGGTAAGGAAATAAAGATCATTTTGCGTATTCTAACAGGTTGTTTCCTATATCGACCATTCACCAGGCCCTACTGTTTTGTCTTATACACTGAACTTAGCACATCAACTTTTGAGGGTGGAAGCAACTTTTCATCGTGTCTGGTCTGCCTGATTTGTTCTCTTCCAAGAGAGCGAGTACTTTGAATTCAAGAAGACCAAAATACCAAGTTCACGGGAAAGGAGAATTTCTCCTGCTGGCCATAAATCCATTCAACCAGAGACCAGAAATGGTTATCTTCTCAAGACATGACCTTTTGTCCATTTATTTTCTTTTGACTCTGGTTTTCTTAGATAATTAATAAAGAATCATTCTAATAAGCTGGCTCTCAAGGACATTTGAGGTCATGCAACTATCCTTATCAGAAGAAAATGAAACTTAAATCAAACAGTTAAGCAGTAGAACCTCTGGTTGATATAATACATTTACTTGTCTGTATTGCCCTCACTATTTTTTATTTAAGTGGAGTTCCAAGAGACATGGTTTTGGGGATTCCAGAACAATACAGTTGGTTTCCCTGAAAAACCAATGCTCAAAAGAGAATTATGAGTATAGTGGACACAAGAAAACTCTTGCAATTTTTCTATAAGACTGGATTAAGTATCCGTAGGAAGTAAGATTATAAACAGAGTGGACACTTAAAAATCAATTAATTAAGTAATGAATAACTGATAAATGTATATAGAGACAAGACAAATTTTCCTACCATGTAATTCTTAGCTATTATATATGTAAGATTGTCTTGAAAACTTTAGAATGTATTAATATTTTTCAAAATTTATATCATTAGCCTGAAAACATATCAATAAGCTTTTTCTGTTAAGCAAATAAGTTATTAATGGCATTTCAAAAGGATCTAAACTATGAATACTGGCGTTCTAATTCCAATTTTCATAATTAAAAAGCCACATGAAGGGGCGGAGCAAGATGGCGGAGGAGTAGGAGACCTGGATTTCGTCTCCTCTCAGG
>NW_027907130.1:0-234 GCF_054177405.1 Leptonychotes weddellii | reverse complement strand
TGAGGAAGAGTATAAGACACTGCAGAAAAACACTTAACAGATTTGAATAATAAGGAAGATACTCCTTGTTCGGGGATACAACAGTACAACATTATAAACCTGCCCATTCTTCCGAATCAACGTACAAACTGAATACAATCAAAATAAAAATACCAATGAGTTTGGTTTATTTTTCCCTTGGGCTAGCCATTTGATTCTAAAATGTATATAGATTCTTTAAAAATATGGTATAAT
>NW_027907129.1:0-234 GCF_054177405.1 Leptonychotes weddellii | reverse complement strand
CGGTCGGCCGCCCAAGGGAAGCGCGGCGCCCCGCGTGTTCGGGTCAACAGTGCAGTGACGTCACTTCCGAGCTCCTTGGCAGCAGGAGGTGGCCGAGCTGGGGCAGGCGGAGCCGCGTGTCAGGCGCCTCTTTTCCCGCTCACTGCCGTGCACCCCACAAGCACCCGAGCTCTCTGTGCCGATGAGGAGCACGGCCCCCTGCTTGGTCAATGTCCACAAATGCCGTGGACGTGT
>NW_027907128.1:0-234 GCF_054177405.1 Leptonychotes weddellii | reverse complement strand
TTTTTAAAGATTTTATTTTATTTATTTGACAGAGGGAGAGAGAGACAGCTAGAGAGGGAACACAAGCAGGGGGAGTGGGAGAGGGAGAAGCAGGCTCCCAGCCGAGCAGAGAGCCCGATGCGGGGCTCGATCCCAGGACCCTGGGATCATGACCTGAGCCGAAGGCAGACGCTTAACGACTGAGCCACCCAGGTGCCCCAGTAGCAACTATTTCTAATGTGTAACAGACACTGA
>NW_027907127.1:0-234 GCF_054177405.1 Leptonychotes weddellii | reverse complement strand
TGGTTGTCTGTTGGTAGTTAAGAGCACCTTCAAAAAGCTCATTTGAAGCTCTGTGTTGTCATTCATGGCTTTCACCATGGGTGAAGACTGTACCATTCACTGGAACTCCTGATATTAGTATCTTTAGATATTTTCTTTTTTTTTTTTATTCTTATGTTAATCCCCATACATTACATCATTAGTTCTAGATGAAGTGTTCCATGATTCATTGTTCGTGCACAACACCCAGTGCTC
>NW_027907126.1:0-234 GCF_054177405.1 Leptonychotes weddellii | reverse complement strand
GAGCACCTGGGTGACTCGGTTGGTTAAGCATCTGACTTTGGACTGCTTAGAAAGATGGCGGAGGAGTAGGGGACCCTTTCAACTGGTCCCCAGAATTGAGCTGGATATCTACCAGACCACTCTGAGCACCCAGGAAACCAGCCTGAGATGTAAGAAGATCTGGATCTCTACAAGCAGAATATCGCAGGCAGTTGGTTTCGTGCGAAGCGGAGAGCCGTGATTCTGCGGGCAGAT
>NW_027907125.1:0-234 GCF_054177405.1 Leptonychotes weddellii | reverse complement strand
TCTCATTGATAGCATTTTTAAGTTCTGCCAATTCCCCTTTTATTTCTGCCCTTAGAGACTCTATGTTGCCATTAATTGATTTCTCCATTCTAGCCATTGTCTTCACAATTGCTAGCCTGAATTCCATCTCTGACATCTTGGTTATATCTGCATCCATTTGTAAATCTGCAGCATAAGTCATAATCTCTGAGTCTTTTCTGTTTTGGGGGCTCCTCCTCCTAGTCATTCTGTTGA
>NW_027907124.1:0-234 GCF_054177405.1 Leptonychotes weddellii | reverse complement strand
GGTGGGGGCGGTGGAGGCACAGGGAGAGGAAGGGAAGCCGAAGGGGAAAGAAAAAAGCAAAGAAAGTATCCTCAAGACAAGAACCCATTCCAGGACGGTCTCCCATCCAAGTCCTATCCAGGCCCGACCCTGCTTAGCTTCGGAGACCAGATGAGATGCGCTGCCATCAGGCTGCTTGGGCCATAGGTGTGAGCAGCTTTGGCTGCTCACCCCAACAGGCTGCTCTGGGCCTCC
>NW_027907123.1:0-234 GCF_054177405.1 Leptonychotes weddellii | reverse complement strand
ATATACATATATATGTGTATATATATGATATCACACACACACACACAGACACATCACACTTTTTAAAAAACATGACACACAACTACCTTTTTCTCTCCATACGGTGGCAAGTAGTAGAGGCATGGATAGTAAAAATATCAGATATTCCAAAGTAATTTCTTCATTTGTCTAAATATTTTTAGGTTTCCCTCCAACCTATATTTAAAAATGGACACATTTTATAGGAAATCATGT
>NW_027907122.1:0-234 GCF_054177405.1 Leptonychotes weddellii | reverse complement strand
TAAGATTCCTAAAACTATGTTCATTAGGAAATGGGGGAATCATTTTTCAATGTCAAGAAGACTACATTTGATAGTGTCTGAATTTTTATTCTCTTGTCATTCTTCTCTGTTTTATTATGTACTATATGATTTGATTAGTGTTCTTTGCAAACAGCCACAGAAGAGTAATTCCTAATCATTTGAGAATCCCAAAGTGACAGATTTAAAGAACTGGTTGTATCAGTGTCATCAATC
>NW_027907121.1:0-234 GCF_054177405.1 Leptonychotes weddellii | reverse complement strand
TTACGAACTGGGCGTTTTTAAATTTGATTTAAAACCTTTACGGTTAGGGTTAGGGTTAGTATGCATCCTCTAGGCTGAAGTTGTATACAGTACTGATCTTTTGGGGTGAGATTCAAGGACACGGTTCAGCAGTAGATTTCTGTTTTGCCTTTAGTGTGTGGTGGGGGGGTGGGGTGGGGAGGGGGGTGTGTGGAGGGTTATCACCGTGAGTCAAGTGCCTCAAAATGGGTGGGA
>NW_027907120.1:0-1467 GCF_054177405.1 Leptonychotes weddellii | reverse complement strand
TGCCGAGGGCGGTGTGGGGTGGATGTGGGGACGAAGTTTTTTTTTTTTTTGTGGGTAGCCTGGGTGCTTTCCTGGTTAAATCCCCAAATAGAGGATGCAGGGACACATGGAATTGTGTCTGAGAACAGCCAAGAGCCTCCACGGGCAGCTGACTCCCGCAGGACAAGTGGAGGCCCTGGAAAATCTCTGAGTCTGGAGACGAATGGAGCAAGAGATGCTCCTTCCTGCCATACAGACTGCTCAGACTGAGGACCCGCCCTGCGTGCTGGAGCCCCTCTCCTTGGCCCTTGCACCTGCTCCCTGCACCCACAAATCCACGCTGACGCACTCTGGTATCATTCCAGGGCCCGGGACGGAGTACAGTGTTCCCTGTGCATGATCCCAGGGGCCCCCGCCGCCACCTTCAGAACCCACTTCTCGCTGAGCCGCCACGTTCCCCGCACACATCAAGATGTTGTCTGGTACACGATTTTATTCAAAACCCACAAAGCAATAATAGGAAGGAAAATTGTAAAAAAAAAAAAAAAAAAAAAAAGAGGGGGTAGGGGGTTTGACAAATTGTGCCTGGACTTCTTTACATGTGTTATGGATTCTGAACGTGAGCTGCGCATGGTAAATTGTGAGAAGTGATCTTTGGTGTAATGTCAGTTCTAAGGAGCTCGCTTGCCTCGGGGCTGTGAGTTATTGAGCTGTGAATATTATAGGAGGGGTTATTTACAATAAATCGTGTAAAGCCACCAATGTTTCATAATCAGAATATGTCAAGGGTTGGGGAAACCAGGAGAAACTTGGTTTACAACTTCCTCCGAGAACAAGCCCCAGAACGGCACCGTGTAGGCGCGGATGGGAATGCATCCAGCCCCCGTGCGCCCGAAGCGTCCACCACATGTGTATAAACGAAGCAATTACGGGCACTGCAGGTTTCCGTTTGTAACCATAAGAGATGGCTAAAGAAGGGGGAGATTTATGGAGAACTCCATTTGGCATGGTGTTTGTGCACGGGATGCATCCTTCTCTCCCTGTGTTGGGTGGTCCTTAGGGAAAGCTCTGTCTGCTTGAGCTGTGGGTGCAAAGTGTCTGGAGTAGGGGGTTGGGACCCCTGGTGCCCTTCCCAGTGTCTGTAGAGGTCAGGCTAATGGTCTTCAGCCAATGGGCGGGTGTCCCATCTGCACGATGGCGTGTGGTCGTGCCTTTCTCACAAGCTCGTGGGCTTTGAGAACCTCTGGGCCATTCCTACGGAAGGCGCTAAACACCACATGATGTGGGCCATTACGAGTCTACATGGGTCTCCATCATCGGGACGGAGTGTGTAGAGCTGGTCTTTCTGCCTCTGAGACATCAATCTTCGAGTCCTTTCTCTGCAAAATCTGTGTGATGGTTAATTTTATGCCCCAACTTGGCTGGGCCACTGTACCTGGATAATTGGTCAAAGCCCTGTCTAGATGTGTTGCAGTGAAAGTATTTTTT
>NW_027907119.1:0-234 GCF_054177405.1 Leptonychotes weddellii | reverse complement strand
GCAGCAGAATACACATTCTTTCGAATGCATGGAACATTCTCCAGAATAGATCACATACTGGGTCACAAATCAGGTCTCAACTGGTACAAAAAGATTGAGATTAGTCCATGCATATTTTCAGATCACAGTGCTTAAAACTTGAAGTCAACTACAAGGAAAAAATCTGGAAGGACCACAAATACATGGAGGTTAAAGAGCACCCTACTAAAGAATGAGTGCATCAACCAGGACATT
>NW_027907118.1:0-234 GCF_054177405.1 Leptonychotes weddellii | reverse complement strand
TTGACACCTGATCAACTGTAGGGAAAAGGGGTTGATTCTTTTTTTTTTTTTTTTAAAGATTTTATTTATTTATTTGACAGAGAGAGACACAGTGAGAGAGGGAATACAAGCAGGGGGAGTGGGAGAGGGAGAAGCAGGCTTCCCCGCTGAGCAGGGAGCCCGATGCGGGGCTCGATCCCAGGACCCTGGGATCATGACCTGAGCCGAAGGCAGACGCTCAACGACTGAGCCACC
>NW_027907117.1:0-234 GCF_054177405.1 Leptonychotes weddellii | reverse complement strand
TCTCCCTGAGGGGTTCAAGAGTGGCACTGAGGGGGGGCGGAGCAAGATGGCGGAGGAGTAGGAGAACTGGATTTTGTCTAGTATCAGGAATTCAGCTGGATAAGGATCAAACCATTCTGAAAACCTAAAAACTCAATAGTAGATCAAAGAAAAGAATAGCAACAACTCTGAACAGAAAAGCGACCACTTTCTGGAAGGTCTTTTCAGATTTGTTTAGAGTATATTTTCTGGGGA
>NW_027907116.1:0-234 GCF_054177405.1 Leptonychotes weddellii | reverse complement strand
GTAACCTCATGTGCTTTGCCTTGGCAACTTTGGGCTTGATATGGGATGATTAAAGGGCCTTGGGTGTGCATTTGTGTTTTAGCACCAGATGACCTAGGCTGACAGCAGCTCGTGTACTTCAGAGATGGTTCTTGGAGATGTCATGTGTTGCCTCTGACATCTCATTGTGTGGAGGAGGTTTTTGTTTTTTTTTTTTTTTTGGTAAAGGGCCAGTTAGTAAATATTTTAGATTTT
>NW_027907115.1:0-234 GCF_054177405.1 Leptonychotes weddellii | reverse complement strand
GGGTTCGTCCCACACGGCAGGGTTGGGTTCATACATTCCTACAGCAGCAGCTCTGGTCCACTTTCATGGGATACATTTTCCTTTACTTTCCATTTCCTCATTCCCTGATGTGCACCTCCATCCCTTCAGCCCAAAACACAAAATCTGTTTTCGTAAGTAAATAGATGGGTGAAAATCAGGTCCACTTTGGAACAGATGAATCTAAAACCTTGCCCTAAACCCTCTCTGGAATCG
>NW_027907114.1:0-234 GCF_054177405.1 Leptonychotes weddellii | reverse complement strand
GTAATGGAATAATTAGACAGAAAACCCAGCTCCAGTGTTGACTGAGTGGACCTAAAACCAAGTGCTATTATGGCCGGTGGGGTGCCTACCATTTGGATGCACTTGAAGCATTATCACAGAGTGGGGGAGGACCCACTGTTGTCTTCTTTGGCTTCCCCAGCTGTTAGTTCTGGAGTCTTTGACAATCTGGATGGTGGGATGTGCCCAGGACCTCACAGGCAGCCTATTTTGTAG
>NW_027907113.1:0-234 GCF_054177405.1 Leptonychotes weddellii | reverse complement strand
ATGCAAATGAGGTCATACATGTGAGTTCCTGCTGGCTCAGGGCCAGGTGGTTACTCAAAGATACTGTCCCATGACCTTGTAACTGCCCCTTAAACCTAGGCAGCTGCTTAACATATGTTGGTGCTTCAGAGAATAATCCCGCCACTATTAAAAACTCAAAGGACATGTTTATAGCAGCAATGTCCACAATAGCCAAACTGTGGAAAGAGCCAAGATGTCCATCGACAGATGACT
>NW_027907112.1:0-234 GCF_054177405.1 Leptonychotes weddellii | reverse complement strand
GCACAGACCCCACTCCCCAACACCGCTCGGCACTTGGTGCAGCCCTGACCACTGGCCTCCACGCTCAGCGTAATTGTGCATCCCTGTGAGGGTCCCCATGTCCCCACCCGGCCGCCCCTCCCCAGCACCCCACTCCTCGGGAGCCCGCCTCCCCGCCCTGTCCCCTCCGCCTCCCGTGGGGCCGTCGCAGGGAGCCGAGCGAGGGGCCACGTGATGGGGGCCGTGTGGGTGTTC
>NW_027907111.1:0-234 GCF_054177405.1 Leptonychotes weddellii | reverse complement strand
GAGGACCCCCTGCCAGCAGGGGGCCTTCCAGTCTCGAAGTCCTTCGGACTGTTCATTTCTCTTCAGTAGCTTTTTCTGTCTGTTTGGATCAGATACATTTTATTGACTTATCTTCATGTTCACGGACATCTGCCAGTCTTTCCCATTCTGCTCTTGGACCTAGGCACTGAATTTTTTTATCTCTGTTACTGTATTTTGAACTCTAAAATTTCCAGTTTGCTCTTTTCTAGATCT
>NW_027907110.1:0-234 GCF_054177405.1 Leptonychotes weddellii | reverse complement strand
CCTTATCCTTATTTACCCTGCTTTTCCTGTTAACCTCCTATTATCCTATTACTGGCCTCCCCACTCCACACACACATCTTTCTTTTGTCATTAGCTGAAGAATGTATTTAAGGTGGTTGTTTGGGCCATCTTGGGGATTTACTCAGTTTCCCTGGATATCTCCAATGTACACATGAGATATACATGTTAATAAAGCTTTTGTGTTTGTTTTCTCTTATTAATCTGTCTTTTCTT
>NW_027907109.1:0-1467 GCF_054177405.1 Leptonychotes weddellii | reverse complement strand
GTGTTTTATAGAGCTAAAGTCAATGCATTTCTGAATTTCTCAGGAGCACTGCAAGGCAAAAAAATACTCTAAGTAAAAATGGTATATGTAAGTTGGCAATGTCTTTATCCACAATAAAAAATTTTTTTTAGCAAACAGCTGCTGACTTTTTCTTTAGAAGGGGGAGAAATGACTTACACATGTTGTTTATAGCAGCAGTTGAACTACGGAAGCTAATGTCTTCAAGTGTTCACCGGATGTTGCTGTTAGGATGCTGTGTGAGCCTTGGAAATGTTAAGTATGAACAATTTAATAGAGGCCGAAGATTTTGTATGAAAAGAGGATCTGAGAGGTTTTAGCCAGCCTTTTAATTTTTTTTCAGAGGTAATATGCATCATTGGGCTCTTGGTTTTTCAACAAGATAATCAGTTATGTCTTCCATTTTTTTCTGAGATGTAGAACTTGAATATTTTTAACAGTTTATGTGATGGTGGTATTGGAAGGAGCATGGTTTCTAGAGTTGGGAGATGGAGTACTGATTTTGATCGATCCTTTCTCTGTGATCTTTAACAAAATTGCCTTGACTATGAGACTGATTTCTTTCATCTTTGAACCCCCACATAGTAAATGGTCAGGTAACATATTCATTCACAATATTGAATGAATAAATGTATCACTTGTGGAAATGCTTTATTTATAAAGCCTATAGTTCTACACGGATTTTAGAAGTTGTGATTATTACTGCCAAAAAGTGGGTAAGAATGTCAGGGGTGGGGGTGTTACTGAAACCAAGGGTTGTTCAAGAAGGTAGGAAGAGGTCAAAAGTGTGAAGTGGTTGCTGCCCTGGCAAGATAAGTTTTGAGAAGAATCCATTGGATTTAGGGACTGGGAAGTTGTTGGCTTTGAGCTTGAGCTGTGTTCATGGAATGGCGGAAGCAGAAGCCATATTGTCAAGTGGGTTGAGTTGGTCATGAGCAAGTAAAGATGTGTTTGTAGGCAACTCTTTGAGAAATCAGGCTGTGAGGGGGAAAGAGGACTTGAGTAGATGAGTTGGGTGGAGGGAAAGTCGTGGTAGACTGGGAGGCTGAAGCCTGTGTGAGTGCTCCTGGGAGGACACAGCTTAGGCCAGACCAAGAGGCTGAAGACCATGCAGAGAGTTCCTGAGAAGGGGGAGCTGATAGAAGCAGAACACGGGGGACGCCTGGGTGGCTCAGTTGTTGGGCGTCTGCCTTCAGCTCAGGTCATAATCCCGCGGTCCTGGGATCGAATCCCACATCGGGTTCCTTGCTTGGCGGGGAGCCTGCTTCTCCCTCTGCCTGCCACTCCCCCTGCTTGTGCTTGCTTGCGTGCGTGCTCCTTTTCTCTCTCTCTGACAAATAAATCTTAAAAAAAAAAAAAAAAGCGGAACACGGAGGGTTGGCCTGAGAGAGGAAGGCCGCCTTTCTTGGGACCAGAGTGAGGGAAGAGAGGGCAGGTGGAGGGTGGATT
>NW_027907108.1:0-234 GCF_054177405.1 Leptonychotes weddellii | reverse complement strand
TAAGAAGCTGCACCTCCCCGGCGCCTGGGTCTCCTGGTGCTTTCTCTGCATCAGGGAACCTACTGGACACAGGCACAGAGCATCTCTGCGCCCTAATTAGATGTCCCCTGCTGTCAAGAAGACGCCAGCCTTCAGGAGGCTCTAGCCAAAGAGCCCCCAGGTCTGAAGCAGAGAAGGGGTCTGCATGACTCCGCCCAGAGACTTACCAAGAGGGAAAAACCGAAAGCGGCTGTG
>NW_027907107.1:0-234 GCF_054177405.1 Leptonychotes weddellii | reverse complement strand
GAAAGAAGCTCCCTGGGTGATTCCAAGATCACCGGGCCTCCCCTCCCCGAGGCTGGAGATGTTCCCCTGCCTGTGTGAGCCTGGACAGGTCACTTATCCCTCGGAGCCTCTGTGAGCAGAGTCCTGTGGCCTGGGAGGGTTGCTGTGAGAATCCGGCAGGATCGGAGGTGGGCCAGGGCTGGGACTCCGAGTGTAGTACGTGTGTGAGGGCTTCTGAGTGATTTCTCCAAGGAG
>NW_027907106.1:0-234 GCF_054177405.1 Leptonychotes weddellii | reverse complement strand
TATAATGAATACCCATGAACCATCACCCACAAATTAGAACATTGTAAATAATCTACGTCTTTCTGTTTGCTCTTGCCATATCTTATCTCTATCTTCCCTCAGGGGGAATAGCTATCCTGAACTTTATGTTCATGCTTCCCTTGCTTTGCCTGTCTTTGTGGGATGTGGTCTTATGCATTCCTTAAAAAAAAAAAAAAAAAGACAAAAAACATTAACTTTTGTTTTGTTAATTTT
>NW_027907105.1:0-234 GCF_054177405.1 Leptonychotes weddellii | reverse complement strand
TTTCTTGAAGATTGAATTCCGCTCATTAGGTACTCATTGATCACTTACTCTTCCCCTTGGCATCAGGCTAAGCTTTGCTGAGGGAACAAAGGAATGAAAACCTACAACCCTGTTTCTTAGAAGCTTATCCTCTCATTAGTGAGGCAGGATTTGGCACACACAATATTTTCTGATGTAAGACGGGCAATATTTATATAATTGACAAAATGATAAAATTGACAAAAAATACCACTT
>NW_027907104.1:0-234 GCF_054177405.1 Leptonychotes weddellii | reverse complement strand
GAATATCAGACCCTATCTCTTATCCCAGCCTACCCTCCCTATTTGGCTGATCACTTCTAAAATTGAATACATCAATCTCAGTCACGTTTCCTCAATCTTAGTCTCCACCATCACCAGCACCACCAGTCGACATAGCCTACCTCCTCTTCTCTAAGACACTCACCTCTCTCTGAGGCCCTCATGGTTTCAGGGGAATCACTTTCCACCATCTCTCCTCCCACCACAACAGCTCTT
>NW_027907103.1:0-234 GCF_054177405.1 Leptonychotes weddellii | reverse complement strand
TAACAGGATATTATTAATATCTTTCTAACTCTATAAATATCATTCATGGTCAAGGCCCATGTGGATGTACAATGTACTCCATTATGGATGTACAATGATTCATTTACCTAAATCCCTATTCCCAAGTGCCTGCGTTGTTTCCATTGTTTTCCAATTTTAGGAAAACAGAGATAAACATATATCTGATTTCCCCCCCTTACTGAAAATTCCCAGGAAAGGGGGTACCCATTTTCC
>NW_027907102.1:0-234 GCF_054177405.1 Leptonychotes weddellii | reverse complement strand
TTACATGGCATTAGTCATTCCAAGTTGTTTTGATTGTTATAGGTTCAGGCTATGATTTAATGTTTATTTCATTTCTTCTGGATTACCCTATAGATTAAGAAGATTCAGGGCCCCTGGGTGGCTCAGTCGTTAAGCGTCTGCCTTCGGCTCGGGTCCTGATCCCAGGATGCTGGGATCGAGTCCCGCATCGGGCTCCCTGCTCTGCAGGAAGCCTGCTTCTCCCTCTCCCACTCC
>NW_027907101.1:0-234 GCF_054177405.1 Leptonychotes weddellii | reverse complement strand
CGGAGGCTCCCTGGTCCCCTTCCCGCCTTCCAGCGCTCCCCGGGCCCTCAGTGGGGGCCGCCGCAGCCCCGTCCCGGGCTCTGGCCTCCCGCGAGCTTTGTCCTGGGAATGAAGGCGGCAGTGAGGGCCGTGGCTCACAGTGCCTCTACTGAGCGGGAGCCCGTTGCCTCCTGGACGGGGCGACGTGCCCCGAGTGCCCAGAGACAGTGCGTGCACAGGGGCTCTGGGGGGGGG
>NW_027907100.1:0-234 GCF_054177405.1 Leptonychotes weddellii | reverse complement strand
GCCCACGTGGGCATTGGGGTGTGGGGGTGCACACTTCCTGGGAGGGCTTTGTTCTCGGGCTCCCAGCTTCTCACTTACACACCTGACACTGAAGTTCCTAGAAAATCAGAAAGGAAATGTGACTCGTGAAATGGTGTAAAGACAGAGGACAGGCCCAAAGCAGGAGAGACCCCGCGTCCTTGGCTCTAGGCTGTGACTCTGTGCGTGGCCATCGGCTGGCCCTGGTGAGCAGGG
>NW_027907099.1:0-234 GCF_054177405.1 Leptonychotes weddellii | reverse complement strand
GAGGGAGACAAACCATAAGAGACATTTAATCACAAGAAACAAACTGAGGGTTGCTGGAGGGGAGTGGGGTGGAGGGATGGGGTACCTGGGTGATGGGCATGAAAGAGGGCATGTGATTCAATGAGCACTGAGTATTATATGTGCTGATGAATCACTGAACCAATAATATATTATATGTTAATTAATTGAATTAAAATAGTTTTTTAAAAAAAGGAGCCCATCTTCCTCCAACAG
>NW_027907098.1:0-1467 GCF_054177405.1 Leptonychotes weddellii | reverse complement strand
TTTTTTTTTTTTTTAAAGATTTTATTTATTTCTTTGACAGAGAGAGACACAGATGGAGAGGGAACACAAGCAGGGGGAGTGGGAGAGGGAGAAGCAGGCTTCCTGCTGAGCAGGAAGCCTGATGTGGGGCTCGATCCCAGGACCCTGGGATCATGACCTGAGCCGAAGGCAGACGCTTAACGACTGAGCCACCCAGGCGCCCCTGATATGAGGAATTCTTAATCTCAGGAAACAAACTGAGGGTTGCTGGAGTGGTGGGGGTGGAAGGCATGGGGTGGCTGGGTGATAGACATTGGGGACGCTATGTGCTATGGTGAGCAGTGTGAATTGTGTAAGACTGTTGAATAAGATGCCTGTACCTCTGAAACAAATAATACATTATATGTTAAAAAAAGAAGTTAGTAGGAAGGGAAAAATGACAGGGGGGAAATTGGAGGGGGAGACTATTGACTCTGAGAAACAAACTGAGGGTTCTAGAGGAGGGTGGTGGGGGGATGGGTTAGCCTGGTGATGGGTATTAAAGAGGGCACATATTGAATGGAACACTGGGTGTTATACACAAACAATGAATCATGGAACAGTACATGAAAAACTAATTATGTATGGTGATTAACATAATAAAATTAAAAAAAAGAGTGAATGATATTTGCCAATATTTTGTTTAGATCTCTGAAAATATGTAAACAGATAAAGCTATAGTAATACTAAACACATATTCAGCCATTATAACATATATGTGCTTATAATTGTTATGCTGTGAATGAGGATAATTTATACAAGCATGTGTACAGGATGATATATTGGTTGTAAATTGTTCTGGAGGTGGTGTTGCTGGAATATTAGCTGTCCTCTCTTTTCATGCATAATTTAGCTGCTAGAATCAGTGCTTAAGGGAAGAAATCATACGTTCTTTCAATCCTAGCACTCCTACTTCATATAGAAGTCAAGAGGTTAAGTTAATTTCTTTTCATGATCTAAGAGATATACATTATGAGTAGGGAAACCTGAATTGACCCTATATTGATATGAGAAATATTTTCAGATAGTGTCTTTTTTTTTTATTCTTATGTTAATCCCCATACATTACATCATTAGTTTTAGATGAAATGTTCCATGATTCATTGTTTGTGCATAACACCCAGTGTTCCATGCAGAATGTGCCCTCCTCCATACCCACCACCAGGCTAACCCATCCTCCCACCCCCCTCCCATCTAGAACGCTGTTTGTTTTTCAGAGTCCATCGTCTCTCATGGTTCGTCTACCCCTCTGATTTCCCCCGCTTCATTCTTCCCCTCCCGCTACCTTCTTCTTTTTTTTTTTCTTAACATATATTGCATTATTTGTTTCAGAGGTACAGATCTGAGATTCAACAGTCTTGCACAATTCACAGCGCTTACCAGAGCACATACCCTTCCCAGTGTATATCACCCAGTCACCCCAACCCTCCCACCCCACTCCCCACTCCA
>NW_027907097.1:0-234 GCF_054177405.1 Leptonychotes weddellii | reverse complement strand
ATGTATGGTGATTAACATATCAATAAAAAAATTTTAAAAAAGATGTCACATCAGACACAGTACCTGATGTCTGCTAAAATTCCTATCTTTGCTCCTCTGTATGTAATATATCTCTTTTCTTTGGCTAACTACAAGATTTTCTCTTTATCTTTGGTTTTCTGCAGTTTCAAATGATGTATTCAGGAGTGTGTGTGTGTGTATTTCTTCTTAGGGTTCTCTCAGATTCTTTAGTTT
>NW_027907096.1:0-234 GCF_054177405.1 Leptonychotes weddellii | reverse complement strand
CTATAAAAGAAAAAAAAAATCTTCAAAATTGAAAATTGTGTTTTGTTTTGTTTTGTTTTTTGCCTCAATTTATGTGAAGAGGATGAAAGTTCAAGTTACAGAATGGGAGAACATATTTGCGAACACATATCTGACAAGAGACATGTATCTGGAATATATAAAGAACTCTTAAAACTCAACAGTAAAACTAAAAAAAATTAAAAAAACCCCAAAACCAAACACTAATCTATTTAT
>NW_027907095.1:0-234 GCF_054177405.1 Leptonychotes weddellii | reverse complement strand
GGGACACGCGGGGCCACCAGCAATGCCAGGACCCAGGACCCTCTGCTGGTTCTTGGCCGGGAAGCGGAAGGGCTGGGAACTGTGCTTTCTAGGGCTTGGGCAACCAGAAATAGTGTCTGTGCTGAGAGCTCTGCACACTCCAGCCCAGGAACGGGACCCCCACCGGCCCGTCGCCGTGCTCCTCAAACACGTCGGGGGCTGACCCAGGGCCGACCCAGGGCCCTGAAGGCGGAT
>NW_027907094.1:0-234 GCF_054177405.1 Leptonychotes weddellii | reverse complement strand
GGCGCGGCGGCGTCAAGCGCATCTCCGGCCTCATCTACGAGGAGACCCGCGGGGTGCTCAAGGTGTTCCTGGAGAACGTGATCCGGGACGCCGTCACCTACACGGAGCACGCCAAGCGCAAGACGGTCACGGCCATGGACGTGGTCTACGCGCTCAAGCGCCAGGGCCGCACCCTCTACGGCTTCGGGGGCTGAGCGCAGCGGACCCCGCGTACTTCCAAACACAAAGGCCCTT
>NW_027907093.1:0-234 GCF_054177405.1 Leptonychotes weddellii | reverse complement strand
ATGCAAATGAGGTCATACATGTGAGTTCCTGCTGGCTCAGGGCCAGGTGGTTACTCAAAGATACTGTCCCATGACCTTGTAACTGCCCCTTAAACCTAGGCAGCTGCTTAACATATGTTGGTGCTTCAGAGAATAATCCCGCCACTATTAAAAACTCAAAGGACATGTTTATAGCAGCAATGTCCACAATAGCCAAACTATGGAAAGAGCCAAGATGTCCATCGACAGATGACT
>NW_027907092.1:0-234 GCF_054177405.1 Leptonychotes weddellii | reverse complement strand
GATGCGGGACTCGATCCCGGGACTCCAGGATCATGACCTGAGCCGAAGGCAATCGTTTAACCAACTGAGCCACCCAGGCGCCCATCCCTGACTGGCTTCTTAAAGCCAGTCCTGCCCATGGGCATTCTGGGTAAATGAACCAGTCATCTTTTTTGCTCATACTGGTTTCTATCGGGTTCTCTATTTGCAACCAATGGGATTGCTTTGCCAGGAATCCAGGTCTTTTTTTTTTTT
>NW_027907091.1:0-234 GCF_054177405.1 Leptonychotes weddellii | reverse complement strand
GCACAGACCCCACTCCCCAACACCGCTCGGCACTTGGTGCAGCCCTGACCACTGGCCTCCACGCTCAGCGTAATTGTGCATCCCTGTGAGGGTCCCCATGTCCCCACCCGGCCGCCCCTCCCCAGCACCCCACTCCTCGGGAGCCCGCCTCCCCGCCCTGTCCCCTCCGCCTCCCGTGGGGCCGTCGCAGGGAGCCGAGTGAGGGGCCACGTGATGGGGGCCGTGTGGGTGTTC
>NW_027907090.1:0-234 GCF_054177405.1 Leptonychotes weddellii | reverse complement strand
GGGTTCGTCCCACACGGCAGGGTTGGGTTCATACATTCCTACAGCAGCAGCTCTGGTCCACTTTCATGGGATACATTTTCCTTTACTTTCCATTTCCTCATTCCCTGATGTGCACCTCCATCCCTTCAGCCCAAAACACAAAATCTGTTTTCGTAAGTAAATAGATGGGTGAAAATCAGGTCCACTTTGGAACAGATGAGTCTAAAACCTTGCCCTAAACCCTCTCTGGAATCG
>NW_027907089.1:0-234 GCF_054177405.1 Leptonychotes weddellii | reverse complement strand
CATTGGGGTGCATATGGCCCTTCTTTTCACTACATCTGTGTTTTTGGGGTAAATACCCAGGAGTGCAATTGCTGGGTCATAGGGTAGCTCTATTTTTAAATTTTTGAGGCACCTCCACACTGTTTTCCAAAGTGGCTGTACCAGCTTCAAGAATGCAAGTTTAGCTTAACATTTAAAATTCAATCAATGTACTTCACCATATCAGTAGATGAAAAAGTAAAGCCATATGATGTT
>NW_027907088.1:0-234 GCF_054177405.1 Leptonychotes weddellii | reverse complement strand
GTTGCTGTTGCTACTGTTGCTGCTGCTGTTGTTACTGCTGCTGTTTTTGCTGTGATTACTACTGTTGTTGCTTCTGTTGTAACTATTACTGTTGCTGCTGCTGTTGCTGCAGTTACTATTGTTGCTGTTGCTATCCTTGCTACTGTTGCTGTTGTTGTTACTATTATTGCTGCTGCTGGTGTTGCTGTGGTTACTATTGCTGCTGCTGCTGCTGCTCCTGTTGTTGCTGTGGTT
>NW_027907087.1:0-1467 GCF_054177405.1 Leptonychotes weddellii | reverse complement strand
CCTGGTGGTGGGTATTGAGGAGGGCACATTCTGCATGGAGCACTGGGTGTTATGCACAAACAATGAAACATGGAACACTTCATCTAAAACTAATGATGTAATGTATGGGGATTAACATAAGAATAAAAAAGAAAAAAAGAAAAAAAAAGAATAATCATCAGAAGAATTGCCCTCAAACCCTAGCTCAATAGCTACCAGCTATGTGGCCTTGAAGAAGACTTCCCTGCCTCTCATCTCAGTGAAGTAGGGATAATCATACCTCTTCCCAACTGACCATGGAGCATACATTAGATAATGAGTGTCAAGGGCCTGGCACCCCTTTCCTGGGTCTCTGGGCAGTGCAGCTTCCAAGCAGCCTGGGCCCCTTTTCTATTAGAAGGCTGTGTTTGTGGACCTCAGATAAATTCCCTGTGTATCTTGGTCAATAGAAGATATTAGCAAATGCTTAGCCAAGTGTTCTGACTGCATTTACTCCCACATTCACCATCATAAAAAGTAAACAGCAGAATAAATTGCCCATCTGCTGCCATCAATCACAAATACAATCTTCACCCACTGTAACACAAGGCAAATACAGTAATGACAAAATCCATAGCTTGGGAGATGATAGAGTGTTGGCCAGGATTTTCCTCTCTCCATAGCCCCAGTCTATGATCTATTATCTAAATGCACAGCAAGTGACCAAAGCAATCAATATGTTGCCTGCCTTTTCTGTCATTGGCAGGTTGGTTGCTTTGAGCCTGGAGTCTCAGAGCCTCTGGATGGTATGTGCTGAACTGTTCCAGGATAGAGGGCCAGGAGGGGAAGGACAGTGGTGCCTACTTTATGAGTAGTTACCTGTACCATTGAGAGCCCAGAAGCGGAACCCTCCCATCCTGAGAGGGTGGAGAGAGCCATCAGAAGGAATAAGACAAAATATATCATAATGGATCAGTATTTTTGTTTGCCAAATACTTAAAAATATATAAAATAACTTAAAAATATTTTTTTCTGGTTTCAAAGCAGATAGAAATTTTGACAAATATAAAAGCTCAAAGAAGAATACCCAAATAAGGTGTGCTTTCATTGCCCAAACAACAGCCACTATTAAAATATTACTCTGAGGCTCCTGGGTGGCTCAGTTGTTAAGCGTCTGCCTTCGGCTCAGGTCATGATCCCAGGATCCTGGGATTGAGCCCCGCATCAGGCTCCCTGCTCGCGGGAAGGCTGCTTCTGCCTCTCCCAATCCCCCTGCTTGTGTTCGCTCTCTCACTGTGTCTCTCTCTGTCAAATAAATAAGTAAAATCTTAAAAAAATAATAAAAATAAAAAAATAAAATATTGCTCTATACACTTTTTAGACTTTTTCTCAACATAGGTACATGCACACACATATACAAAAATAAGATCATGCTATGTTATCCAACTATATTTTTACTTCTCTGTGGGTATTTTTTTTTATTCTTATGTTAATCCCCATACATTACAT
>NW_027907086.1:0-234 GCF_054177405.1 Leptonychotes weddellii | reverse complement strand
AGGCCCTCTCTTGAGGTAGATGTGGTCATAACCACGTGGTCTGACAGAAGCTGATGGCAGTACCAGCAGCTACCCAGGATATCACCATATACCCTAAGTGGCTCGGGGGATGGGCTATTTGTGTATCATTGTACATTTTCCTGCCCTAATCGAAGACAACCCTCTCCTCAAGGAAAGACTTAAAAGGACCTGCCCCACCTACAATGGTATATGCACTTTTGACTTTCCTTAAGT
>NW_027907085.1:0-234 GCF_054177405.1 Leptonychotes weddellii | reverse complement strand
CCTGGGTGGCTCAGTTGGTTAAGCGACTGCCTTCAGCTCAGGTCATGATCCCAGAATCCTGGGATCGAGTCCCGCGTCGGGCTCCCTGCTCTGCAGGGAGCTGCTTCTCCCTCTCCCACTCCCCCTGCTTGTGTTCCCTCTCTCGCTGTGTCTCTCTCTGTCAAATAAATAAATAAAATCTTTAAAAAAAAAAAAAAAATCCCTTCACAAAAAATTACATACTTATAATGACAT
>NW_027907084.1:0-234 GCF_054177405.1 Leptonychotes weddellii | reverse complement strand
CTATAAAAGAAAAAAAAAATCTTCAAAATTGAAAGTTGTGTTTTGTTTTGTTTTGTTTTTTGCCTCAATTTATGTGAAGAGGATGAAAGTTCAAGTTACAGAATGGGAGAACATATTTGCGAACACATATCTGACAAGAGACATGTATCTGGAATATATAAAGAACTCTTAAAACTCAACAGTAAAACTAAAAAAAATTTAAAAAACCCCCAAACCAAACACTAATCTATTTAT
>NW_027907083.1:0-234 GCF_054177405.1 Leptonychotes weddellii | reverse complement strand
TCATGCTTTTCCCTGATGTGTCTTTTATTTCAATGTATTTTATTTTATTTTATTTTATTTTATGAGAGAGAGGGAGCATGCATGCAGGAGAAGAGAGATGGGGAGAAAGAGGGAGAGAGAGAATGAGAGAATGAGAGAGAGAAAGAGAATATCCCAGGCAGGCTCCACACTCAGTGTGGAGCCTAACGTGGGGCTTGATCTCACAACCCTGAGATCATGTCCTGAGTCGAAATC
>NW_027907082.1:0-234 GCF_054177405.1 Leptonychotes weddellii | reverse complement strand
TAAGATTCCTAAAACTATGTTCATTAGGAAATGGGGGAATCATTTTTCAATGTCAAGAAGACTACATTTGATAGTGTCTGAATTTTTATTCTCTTGTCATTCTTCTCTGTTTTATTATGTACTATATGATTTGATTAGTGTTCTTTGCAAACAGCCACAGAAGAGTAATTCCTAATCATTTGAGAATCCCAAAGTGACAAATTTAAAGAACTGGTTGTATCAGTGTCATCAATC
>NW_027907081.1:0-234 GCF_054177405.1 Leptonychotes weddellii | reverse complement strand
GGTTCCTATTATAATTCTCACCAGTATTTCCACTGTAACTCTTAGGTTTGTTCATCCTAAACTTGCACCTCCTAAGTGCCCCATTTTCTTTTTTTCTCTTTATTTTATTATGTTAATCACCATACATTACATCATTAGTTTTTGATGTAGTGTTCCATGATTCATTGTTTGTGTATAACACCCAGTGCTCCATTCAATATGTGCCCTCTTTGATACCCATCACCAGGCTAACCC
>NW_027907080.1:0-234 GCF_054177405.1 Leptonychotes weddellii | reverse complement strand
CTCCCCACTGAGTGCAGACCCCGACATGGGGCTTAATCCCAGACCCTGAGACCATGACCTGAGCCAAAACCAAGTCGGATGCCTAACTGTCCGAGCCACCCGGGGGCCCCTGTTTGGTTTCTTATAAGGATTGCTATGGAGGACGGACACCTTTCATTTTGGCCGTTGGCTGGGTCTTGTGGGCCCCTGGGGCAGGATCGGGAGATGCGGGTCATGTTTTCTTGTGGGAAGAGG
>NW_027907079.1:0-234 GCF_054177405.1 Leptonychotes weddellii | reverse complement strand
GGTGGGGGCGGTGGAGGCACAGGGAGAGGAAGGGAAGCCGAAGGGGAAAGAAAAAAGCAAAGAAAGTATCCTCAAGACAAGAACCCATTCCAGGACGGTCTCCCATCCAAGTCCTATCCAGGCCCGACCCTGCTTAGCTTCGGAGACCAGATGAGATGCGCTGCCATCAGGCTGCTTGGGCCATAGGTGTGAGCAGCTTCGGCTGCTCACCCCAACAGGCTGCTCTGGGCCTCC
>NW_027907078.1:0-234 GCF_054177405.1 Leptonychotes weddellii | reverse complement strand
GAGCACCTGGGTGACTCGGTTGGTTAAGCATCTGCCTTTGGACTGCTTAGAAAGATGGCGGAGGAGTAGGGGACCCTTTCAACTGGTCCCCAGAATTGAGCTGGATATCTACCAGACCACTCTGAGCACCCAGGAAACCAGCCTGAGATGTAAGAAGATCTGGATCTCTACAAGCAGAATATCGCAGGCAGTTGGTTTCCTGCGAAGCGGAGAGCCGTGATTCTGCGGGCAGAT
>NW_027907077.1:0-234 GCF_054177405.1 Leptonychotes weddellii | reverse complement strand
CCTTATGGTACCTCTTCCTCAATGGCCTTGTGGTTGGGGGGGTCTATCCGCCTGGGAGCAATGCTTCCTGCAACAGAGGTTGGAGTCTGCTTACCTTCAGACAGCAGCCCCACAGTGCTCTCAGCAAGCCTTACCCTCCAACTCAACCTTTCTCAGCAATAAAGATGACAGTTTGGCTTCCATAAAAAAAAAAAAAAAAAAGTAAGTGAAAATATCAACAATAGGAATGTGAAT
>NW_027907076.1:0-1467 GCF_054177405.1 Leptonychotes weddellii | reverse complement strand
GAGGGGGGTGGGAGGATGGGTTAGCCTGGTGGTGGGTATTGAGGAGGGCACATTCTGCATGGAGCACTGGGTGTTATGCACAAACAATGAATCATGGAACACTTCATCTAAAACTAATGATGTAATGTATGGGGATTAACATAAGAATAAAAAAAAAAAGCATCCAAAAAAAAAAAATAAAAAAAAAGTAATGTTGCTATAAAAATTTTTGTACAAGTAATTTTATGTTACTATGAAGAGTTTCTTTAGGATATATAAAGAACATATGTCCTATTTCTTGGGACTTGCAGCATCATAGGGCATATTTTAACAATTTAATAGATAAAGCAAAATTGTTTTTTTCAAAGTAATTGTACAAAACCATATGCTTACCGATGGAGTTTATGATTCCCCAGGGCTCAATATAATTATCAGTACTTAGTATTGTTTTAACTTATTACTATTTGGTCAATCAAATGGATGGAAAATTAGGAATTTTAGGAAGTCATAAAATGTCTCTGCATGAAACTCCCCTGCCCTCCCTCCCCCCACAAAAAGCTCTTAAATATTTGTAAGAATTTTCACATAAGCTTTTTGAATGGCTTGGTACTTATTTTGTGTTCTCCATTTATCTATATCTATATTTATATGTGTGTATAAATATATGTATAGAGATATATGTATACATCCAATATTTTATATTTGAACTGAAAACTAACTTATACTTATTTATAATCCCCAAGGAATCCAGTTCTTACATATCATCTAAGACAGAAACTCAATGAATATCTCTTAATCAAGATATCAACTCAAAAAGACTTGACACAAATATTACTTTCAGTTTCATGAAAATCTAGAGAAATCTGTTTATGTTTTCCCAAGATAAATAAAAGATACAAAGAGGCACTTGGGTGGCTCAGTCAGTTAAACATCTGACTTTTGGTTTCGGCTCAGGTCACGATCTCAGGGTTGTGACATTGAGCCCTATGTCATTTTCCACACTCAGTGTGGAGTCTGCTTGAGATTCTCTGCCTCTCCTTCTGCCCCTCTCCGCACTCACATTCACTCTCTCTCTCTAAAATAAATAAATAAAATCTTTAAAAAATAGATACATAACTAAATTCATCCCACAAGAAATTTAAGCATGCAAATGAGAACACAAGAGTATCTATATGGCAGGCTGATCAAATATAATAATAGATTAAATTTTTTGTATATAGGTGTCGCAATTTGCAAAGCATATTTGCATAGATTTTTAATTATCATGACACTTAAACCTCTGAGTTAATACAAGGCATTAATATTTCCACTTTACAGCTAAGGATTTCAGACAGGTTGAGTTTCAGAATTCCATAGTTCATAAATGTCAGTCTATCTATCTATCGATCTATCTATCTTATTGAGATATAGTTTATATACCATAAAACTTATCCTTTTGATTTGTACAATTCATGGTTTTTAGAATATTCACAGAGTTGTGCAATCATC
>NW_027907075.1:0-234 GCF_054177405.1 Leptonychotes weddellii | reverse complement strand
TCTGAGGCCTAAGCAATGCTTTTCAGAAAAAAGAGAACCTGGTTTAAAAGATTTGGGAGACAGTGCAAACTATAGCCCTTCTCTTGAGCTTATAATGGCATGCTAAAAGAAGGATTTTGCAGCACAAAATTTATTTTGTTTAACCCACATTTCTCGCACATTTTTAAGTGCGTAGAACTGTGCCTGGCACTTTGTAATCGCTTATAAATATTTGTTGAATCAGATTTATCACAG
>NW_027907074.1:0-234 GCF_054177405.1 Leptonychotes weddellii | reverse complement strand
AGCATTTGACCAAGTCTATTTTGTGACTAGTATAGAATTTTCTTCTTACAGCTTTTCACATTCTACTTTTAAGTATTTTATCTTTTCAAAAAATATGCTGAGGGGCGCCTGGGTGGCTCAGTCGTTAAGTGTCTGCCTTCGGCTCAGGTCGTGGTCCTAGGGTCCTGGGATCGAGTCTGCATCGAGCTCCCTGCTCCGCAGAGAACCCGCTTCTCCCTCTCCCCCTGCTTGTGT
>NW_027907073.1:0-234 GCF_054177405.1 Leptonychotes weddellii | reverse complement strand
TTACAGATGGGAACAGTGAGGCACACAGACTCCAGAACTGACCTGAAAATAAATAAGGTTTCCTGCCCTGTATTTTCCACTAGAAGAGACTAGATTCTCTTCTAGTGAATCATGAAGAGGAAATGCTGAATTACAAAACAACTGAAACATGCAAACTGTTCTTCTGTCCTTACTACCTTTTCTCTTCATTTTTATTCTTCCTCTGTCCCTTCTCCCCAGTCTTCCTCCTGCCCT
>NW_027907072.1:0-234 GCF_054177405.1 Leptonychotes weddellii | reverse complement strand
GTTAATCCCCATACATTACATCATCAGTTTTAGATGTAGTGTTCCATGATTCATTGTTTGTGCATAACACCCAGTGCTCCATGCAGAATGTGCCCTCCTCAATACCCATCACCAGGCTAACCCATCCTCCCACCCCCCTCCCCTCTAGAACCCTCAGTTTGTTTTTCAGAGTCCATCGTCTCTCATGGTTCGTCTACCCATCCGATTTCCCCCCCCTTCATTCTTCCCCTCCGC
>NW_027907071.1:0-234 GCF_054177405.1 Leptonychotes weddellii | reverse complement strand
AGCACTGGGTGTTATGCACAAACAATGAATCATGGAACACTTCATCTAAAACTAATGATGTAATGTATGGGGATTAACATAAGAATAATAAATATATAAATAAATAAAAATATATCCACTATCCAAAAAAAAAGAAGCAAAAACCTACAAATTTAAAAGTGTTGCTTAGTAATCTATGTTTCAGTATTCTATTTTAGTGAGAAGTGATCCAGATATTAAATGAATATCTATGTT
>NW_027907070.1:0-234 GCF_054177405.1 Leptonychotes weddellii | reverse complement strand
TTTTTTGTTTTCCTTATCAGCAAGAAGCAGATAGTAGGTATGGGGTCCTACAGAACTGACTTCAAGCATTGTAGAAAGCTTGAGAAAATGACCTCTCTCTTTATCTGTAAAACTGTGCACCCTGCTACGCACCTCCTCTGGTTGACATACATAGGACTACACGAGATAAAGTGTGTAACCCCACTGAGTGCTCTACAATGATTAATTCTCCCACTTTCCCACATCTACTTTTTT
>NW_027907069.1:0-234 GCF_054177405.1 Leptonychotes weddellii | reverse complement strand
GGAAGATTTCTACTGCACTAACTGGACACTCAGCAGATTCTCATGGAAGACAGACACCCATGGACATTAGCACAGGGAATGTCTGTGGAGCAACCCAAGCCATCCTCTTCCCTTATCAAAGGCCCCTGGTTTGGGGGCTAGTATGGGTTTCTAGAAAGGAGAATGAATAACCTTGGAGCATGTGCAAAAGTCCACCAAATTCTCAGGCCCACAGGGGTGAGACCACCTGCCCAG
>NW_027907068.1:0-234 GCF_054177405.1 Leptonychotes weddellii | reverse complement strand
TCCAAGATCGGCAGAAACTGAAAGAATATGTGACCACTAAACCAGCCCTGCAAGAAATATTGAGGGGGGGGTTCTATAGAAGGAGAAAGCCCCTAAGAGAGATATAGAGCAGAAATTTGCAGAGACAATCTGTAGAAACAAGGACTTCACAGGCAACATGATGACAATTAATTCATATCTTTCAATAATCACTCTCAACATGAATGGCCTAAACGCTCCCATAAAACGGCAGAG
>NW_027907067.1:0-234 GCF_054177405.1 Leptonychotes weddellii | reverse complement strand
GAGAGACTTATGTTTTCCATGTGAAGGGGAAAATCTTAAAAAGTTACAAAACCTTTAAGAAATTTGAAAGTTAGGGGCGCCTGGGTGGCTCAGTCGTTAAGCGTCTGCCTTCGGCTCAGGTCATGATCCCAGAGTCCTGGGATCGAGCCCCGCATCGGGCTCCCTGCTCCGCGGGAAGCCTGCTTCTCCCTCTCCCACTCCCCCTGCTTGTGTTCCCTCTCTCGCTGTGTCTCT
>NW_027907066.1:0-234 GCF_054177405.1 Leptonychotes weddellii | reverse complement strand
ACAGAAATTTACAGAGACAATCTATAGAAACAAGGACTTCACAGGCAACATGACAATAAAATCATATCTTTCAATAATCACTCTCAATGTGAATGGCCTAAATGCTCCCATAAAATGGAACAGGGTTGCAGATGGATAAAAAGACAGGACCCATCCATTTGCTGTCTACAAGAGACTCATTTTGAATCTAAAGATACATCCAGACTGAAAGCGAAGGGATGGAGAACCATCATT
>NW_027907065.1:0-1467 GCF_054177405.1 Leptonychotes weddellii | reverse complement strand
GCACATAAAAAGTGTGTCTATAGAAAGTAGGCTTATGAAAATGATTTATAAAATTAGCTTATGATTGTCTTATCATTCTTATCGCAATAAGCAAGTAAAATAGCTCAATTAATATATAAAATATCGATTGATTACAAGCATAAATATTTAGGTTTGAAGAAATTATGGCAAGTAACAACACACCTGTTAATGACAATCAGCAGTCAATGGCTTCGCTTAAAAACAGTGCTATGTATATCATCGGTGCTATCTTAATTGCGTTAATTGGATACTTTGGTTGGACTTATTATCAAAATAGGGCAGCAAAAGTGGATACCGTTGCTGCTGATAAATATATGGATATTCAAGAGCAACTCAATAAGATAGAGTTTGCCGCTCAAAATCCTAATTTAGATGAAGATACCCAAAAAGCATTAGAGATAAGTCGCAATGAATTAGATGCTAGTATTGAGTCTTTGGTTAGTGACTATGGTGAGAGCATTTATGCTTGGCAAGTGTTAATGCTACAAGCACGGCAGTTGGTAGATCATGGCGAGTATGCTCAAGCGGCTGATGTTTATAAAAAGGCAATGGATATTAAAGTGCAAGATGCTGGGTTAGAGGCGATAACTCATTTACGTTATGCTTCTGCTTTACTGGGTGCTAATGATGTAAACGGTGCTTTACTATCCGCTTCGGTCGAGGTGCCAATAGCATTTGAGGCGACTAAGCAAGAATTGCTTGGAGATATTTATAGTGAACAGAATAATACAGAAAAAGCGACTAGGGCTTATCAGAATGCTTGGAGCTTTTTGCAAAAGCGTCAAGAGGAGCGGGCTATCTTAAAGCTTAAAATGGAGAATTTAGGATTGACGCCAGAGCCTATAGAAGCGAAGCCGTCAATTGTGTCTACGCCAACAGTTGATTTAGAGCAGGCGCGTTTGGCTTTGCAGCAAGAAGCGACTTCTGTACCAAAGAATACAGCTGATAATGAAACGATTGACAATGAATCAGTGGCGACTATGCCAGTTAAAACAGGCACAGCAAAAGCAAATTTAACTGAAACAAGTTCAGCTAAAGTAACTACGTCCGACTCTGACGCAGCCGAAGATACGACTAGTAAAGCGGTATAAGACAGTAAGACGTTACCAGATACTAAAACACCAGCTAAAACACCAAATTTAAATGAACAAGATGCCACCTCGACTGACAAGGCACAGAGCAGTACACCTTAGAGCTTAGAATGTTACAGACATAAAGCCACAAAAATAAAGCCATAAACATAAAGTCATAGATAAGCAATATAGATAAATGACATAGAACGATACATAGTCGCAAGCATATAAATAAGGTACAAGGCGACCTACCGAAGATAGTACATTTAGGCAGCTCAACATAATAGCTTCTTTATATGCCTATGACTATAGATAATAACTAGGCGCATATTAAGTACAGACCTTAACTATAATAAGCGATTAATATTGATAA
>NW_027907064.1:0-12875 GCF_054177405.1 Leptonychotes weddellii | reverse complement strand
TCCTGATCGCTAGAGCAAAATGTCCAAGTGTGTAATTGAGAGGACAGTCCTCATGGGTATATATTCCATTGTTATGTCCTGAACTGAAATTCTTTTTTGTTCAACACATCAGGACATTCAAAAACTCTACTTGTTCTCACAGGGTTTTTTTTTTTATTACTTTTTTTTTAATCTCCTTTAATCTTTTTTTTTTTTTTTTAAGATTTTATTTATTTGCGAGAGAGACAATGAGAGACAGAGAGCATGAGAGGGAGGAGGGTCAGAGGGAGAAGCAGACTCCCTGCCGAGCAGGGAGCCCGATGCGGGACTCGATCCCGGGACTCCAGGATCATGACCTGAGCCGAAGGCAGTCGCTTAACCAACTGAGCCACCCAGGCGCCCTAATCTCCTTTAATCTTGTGGCTTCAGTTTTCCATGTATTGAGTAGAAAACTGGTTTCATTTAAACTCAGTTCTCTGGTCATTTTTTTCTCATCAGGATCTTGATCGCTCAAGCCTCTAATTTTGTTCCTCAACTTCTGAAAAACTAGAAAAGCTCTCCTGATTTCTCCATTCCCCCAGAAGCGTTTTCTATCTAGGAAATGCCAAGGTTTTTAACCTCTTGTATATAAAAGGTGCAATATATCTATAGCATGTAATAGCATCTATCTACCTCTATCTATCTATAATCTATCTATGTATATATTTGTCTATCATCACTTATAGACATTTATGAGAAAAAATGGAGAAGAGAAGATGAAAAACACAGAGAAGAGCTATAACAATCTCAGAGTTTTTCTATACATATGTTGATATTGTGGTAGTGGAGATGAAGTGTGGTGATGTGACTAAGATATATTGGCAGATATGACCTATAGCAGTGTTTAAAAATATTTGTGATGAAGGGACTGTTTTCCAAGTTCCCTAATCAGTTACAGACCAACACTTTATAAAGGAAAATAAAAGTAAATTACTACAAAATGAAGTGACAAAGACACAAAAATGTGATCCCATTTTTATTACTGGATTTAAGTGATATAAATTATTTTATTAAATTCCTGTAAGAATTTTAAAATATTGACTCTATTTCCATATTTATATCATCGCAGGTTGGTAGCAAATAGTTTGTTGACCACATATAATTAATACTGATCTAGATTATGTGATGAAATAGAAATAGAAAGGGATGCACTACTTTTGAGCTATTACTTTTGTATTAATATAAATATAATTTTAAACTGGTGTTTTTATGCTATTGGTATTGGCTTTATAGCTTGAACAACTGAATGGGTGTGTTTAAAGCATTTATTCGTATTGAGAAGGTTTAAAAAATTACTTTGACAGGCAACAATTTAAGTTTTGTATGTAGCATGTTAAGTTTGAAATGTCTTTGAGCATTCAAGATTGATATTTCATGCAGACACTTATCTCTGCAATCTCCCCACTATATTTAAAGCTGAAATTATGTGGGATTTTATTTCTTCTATAAATAGTCTACTACTAGTATACCTTCTAAGTCATCTATGGCTGAAAAAAATCATTGTATGTTCTTCCTGCTTCAATTCTATCTTGTATTAAAAGCCAGGTTAAAAATAATTGTATATTCAAGCTTTGCTTCATTTTCTTCTAAAATCCAATAAGGTCATTCTGTAACAAACCTACATTTGTTTCTTTGTAACCATACTTTTTATTTTTCTATTTGTATCTGGATGATTCTGTAGTTCTTATTTTCTCTTTCTTTTCTAAAATTATATGAGGATGTCTATCGTTATCCCTGTTTATAAATATGCATCCTGTGTAACAATTGAAGAGCACTTATAATTTGTAAATTCCTATCTGTCTATAGTTCTGAAAAATGTTGTTTTATTTATTTGATTAGTCTCCCCACCAAGTTCTCTATGGAAATACTTTTTTAAAAAGATTTTATGTATTTATTTGAGAGAGACAGCACAGAGGGAGAGTGAAGGGAATATCAGACTCCCTGCTGAGCACAGAGCCCCATGTGGGGCTCATTCCTAGGACCCTGAGATCATGACCTGAGCCAATGGCAGATGCTTAACCAACTGAGCCACCCAGGCACCCTGGAAACTCTTTTAGTATTGGAAATGCTAACCATATTCCATATATTTTCATTTTTGCTCTTCCTTTTTCCTTTGTTATAGAATTGGACTTCTTTATTTGGTTTTCTGGTTCCTTAATTGAGTCTTGATCAATGTCACTTAGCAATTCAACCTATACATAGCTTTTATTTATATATCAATGATCAAAAATTTTTTTTGAAAAACAAAACCTCTGTTTGGTTATTTTTTGCATGAAGTTATTTTAAATTTTCAGTCAGGATAATAACTATATTATTCTGCTGGTGGGATGTTAATTCTTCTCCTTGTTAAATTTGTTACCTCACTATTTTGGTATTTTTTAGTTTTCTGATCACATTTTAATTGAGGAACCTATTTGCCTACCAATATTTTTTAAAAATCATAAGCTGCCTCAATTAATAACAACCAGCCATTTTACTTCTACTCCATAATCAACACTTACTTAATTTTAATTTGTTGATAGATATTATTGTCAAGCTCAAGCGTCTTGGGTGATAGGGGGATACGCTAATCTAAGTGATGTCAATTTAAGCCCACAGTAATTATCCTGGTAAATGTCACAGGAACTCCTCCCAACTATTTGTATCAGCAATTAGAGGATTAAATACTATATGCTTTTCTTTACATTCACATTTAGTCTCAGTCTTATATATAATATTCACCACTAGTCTTTATTGATTTATCTTTTGTTATTTTAGGTGCCTAAATTTTGTACTCTAATAGATTCTTCAAAAAAAGATTCATGGGAACAGTATTTCCTGAGTTCTCTCATATTGATTACACTTTTCTGTAGCTTTTCCTTTTTTTTTTTGTCATTACTTTTTTAAAGTTTTCATTTAAATTCCAATTTGTTAACATACAGTATAATATAAGTTTCAGGTATAGAATTTAGTGATTCAACACCTCCATATATCACCGGGTGTTCATCATAACAAGTGCCCTCCTTAACCCCCATCACCTATTTCACCCATCCCCCACCCCATTCCCCTCTGGTAACCTCTATAATTAAGAGTCTGTTTCTTGGTTTGCCTTTCTCTCTTTTTTGTTCCTTATTCCATAGCTTTTACTTTTAAAAATCTGTTGGCAGATATAATATCCTTATTAGTTCACATTTTCTTTCTTTTGGTATCTTAGATATTTTAATTCACATTCTTCTGTCCTACAGAATTGAGTTTGAAAAGTGATGAGCATTTGCTGTTTTTTCCCCTATTTGTCCTTTGATTTGGTCTGCCTCAAGGGTTTTTTTTTTTTTTTTTAACTTCTATTGATTTTTTTGAGAATATATTTCAGTGTTGGTAATTCTGGATTGATTTTCTCAAGAACATGGTGTGTCCTTCCAATATGTCACCTTAACTGTTTTTGCTACTCAAAAACATTTCCTTGACTTACAATTTTTAGTACTTTTCTCTTTATTTAAATTCCAGTTAACATACAGTGTAATATTAGCTTCAGGTGTAAGGTGTACAATTTAGTGATTCAACATTTATATACAACGCACAGTGCTCATCACAACATCCCTTTACTCTTGCTTTGGGTTTCTTCCTTAAAGACTCCCATTATGCATATGATGGATCTTCTTTGCTTATCATCTAAATTCTTCACTTTCCTTTGAATTAAAAAATAATTCTTCCTTTATTTTATAAAGTTGTTATTAAAATATAATAATTACATAGGAGGTCAAATATAAATGTAAAGCTAGGTAAATTGTCAAAAACTGAATATATCCATGTAACAACACAGAGATCAAAAAACAGAACACAGGCAACACAATAAAAACCTTTTCTTATCCCTTTCCAGTCTCTCCTACCCACATGGCTAACCACTATCACGACTTGCAACAGCTTGTTTTAGGTGTGTTTCTATGTTTTATATAAAAAGAATTTTTATGTGAATACTGAGGTAATTTCTCCTTTTCAGTGTTTTAAATGTAAAATTTCAAATTATTATATCTTGGCATATCCACACATTTGTTGTATCTTTACTATTTATATTTTCTTTTTGATGCATTTCTTTTTTTACTTGAAATTTTACTCTTATTGATGTAAACTATAAAAATGACTATTTCTTAAGAGATTGCAAGTAAAGTAAATGATGAAATGTGTATCACTTGAATTAACCTAGTCACCCAAATTGTACTGACCACAAAGATATTTTTTTCCAGTATGGACTAAAGTTAATGATTATTCCTTCTAACAGTGTTTATATCAGTAGAACTTATTGTATATGTGAATTTGAAATGCATACAGAAGTATGTCAATCTGAATTTTAATTAATTTGTATCTCTTGTAGCTGACTATGAAAGTTGTTATTGGAAGATGCAATTAACAAAGGTCTATTATCATATTAATCTATTAAAGTATGAATTTAAAATACCAACTATGAAACTTGTTTATTCTTAGCACCAAACAGCAATTACTATAAAACCTGTTGCAAAAAAAATATTTGTTTTTTTTTCTTCTTTTCTATGTTTAATGTAACACTTTTATCTGACTTTATGAGTTATTATACGTGCAACATTTTGTAAACTGTAAATATGTACCCAAATATTAAGTGTTATTATAGCCACATTTTAGTTATTGTGGATTGTAAATTGATTTCATGCATATAAGCCAAATCAGTGTAGCTGGTGTGCATCTCTATGTAACAATTTTCCTTAATTGGTAAAATTTAGATTCCCAAGTATAATTTCCCTTTATTTAAAACATTCAATACCAAATTAACATTTGTTTAAACAGTTGTCTAATCAAAATTCTACTGCTTCTCTGTGATAGTAAGAACTAAGAGCCTAGACAGTAAGTTGACACTGTATATTCATTCAGCAAATATTTTGGACAGTTTTCCCATGCCAGGGATTATAAAATTCGAAAATAAGACATGATAAATTTCATTTTAGTTATGGAAGAATAATTGTGGACATGGTAAGAACAGTAACTACCATATTATTATAAACTTGGCTATAACCTAGGATTCTTACATATAGTATATTATTTAAATGTGGCAACCACCTATGATGAAAAGTTTATTTTATGCATTTTATAGATGAAACTGATGTTCAGATAGTTTTGGTGGTCAACCAAAAGTTAAATATATAGGAAGTCTAGGAGCTGTAATTGGAATCTTATTTAACACCAAAGTTCTTTCCATTATATACCATATGGTTAGTCAGATAAATTTTAATGTTCTTAAGTGACAGTGCTATGTGAGTATATAATTAATTTCTAATTTGGAGTTCTTTTTTTTAATTCAAAGTTAATATATAAATGCCCATGCATTGGGACTCAGAGAAAATGTTAGTCTGTTTTGCAAACTTAATATGGCTATTAAATCCCCAGTCCCTAATTAAGTAGTTATGTTACAACATATTATTCAATAGCCTTATGGCTTTGTTTTTAGATAACTATTTCCATTCTGTATTAAAATGTGTTAGTACGTTTTTCAAAGAAGAATGATACTTTTTCTTATTTCTGTTTATACATGAGCAATTTATTGCCAAATCAAATAACTTCCAACTATTTCTAATGGCAACATGAGTGCTTGAATAATGAGAATCATTTGTTAGACTAAAGTGAATTTACTTCAGATTCTATTTATTTCTAGTGGTCAGTAAATCTTTCAATCTACCTTAAGGACTCAAGAAACTCAAAGTTTGTCTAAAGGAAAATTATACCCTTAGTGGGAAACATTATTCTAGATGGGATCCTGCAGCAACCATAATGTGCTATAGTTACAGAGATTGATTCTTCTGGAGAGACATGATTCCTACAGTATTTTTGGCATACGTTTATGTTTCATATTGTAACAGAAACTCATTCATTCATTCATTCATTCATTCAAAGTCTTTGTAAGTTATGACAAATATATAATCATCCAAAATGTAAGATTAAGGTTAAAGAAATTAAAAATAGAAAATAACTGGTACATTAAGATTTATTCTCAGTTTAAAATGCTGTTAGGTTAGAATGTCTGAACATTTAGACTTTTTGGGCCATTATCAGAGTCAAAACTAGGAAGTAGGAAGAGACCTAGAGATATTATTTTATTAATTTTGTATCTCTCTAGGAGAAGCATTCTGTTTCTTAGATACCTACATTTCTTAAAGGAAATGGAAATATAAAAGGAAAGGAAAAGTGTGAAACTGTATTTTTCAAGAGTAACGTATGTATACAATTTTTAAAAAACCTGTTCACATATCCTGAGGGTTATTTAAATTATTTTTATTGTAGTGTTTCTTAAATATGTACAAATATAAACTATAAATTCTTACAACCATAAACTACAAAACCAAAAGCAAATTTGTAAGTTAAATACAAGCAAAATTAGAAAATCAGTAACATTCTAATCAAAAGGATTAATTTGATATACAAGTTGACATTTTGTTGAAACTGAGATGTTCATTGCACTGATGTTATCACACAAGTCCTTGTGAGTTTGGCATATCTGTGTTGCCATGTAAAGTCTGATAAGTTTTCTCTAGTTGAACTATTGGAAAACATTTATCAAACATAATGTTCTGATATCATTTGATCCTCACAGAGCAGTGATGAAGACTATATATACGTATGTTATTCTCTTTTTGTTCTTATTAGTTTACTACCATTAAAATCATAAAAGTACCAAGACAAATGTAAATGAGAACATAATCATAAGCATTGAAATTGAATAGCAAGTAATGGTTATCATCCAAACCATTTTAAAATAAATTTAAATATTATAATATTTATTATTATTATTATGAATATCAAAACACACTGACCTACTAAAGGGCATGGAGAGGTAGAGATGGCATATTGATCAACTAATCAGCCCAAGGGGACTAGTATATTCTGAATGAAGTTTGGAGATTTCGTCCTCTGTAATCATCTTTACAATATATCTTTAATCCTCATTGATAGTTCTGTGGGTCTTTCAGGATTCATTGATATGCTAATTACAGAATGTCTATAATCTTAAAGCTTCAAATTATTTAAGCATATCAACCATGTATATACTACTTCTGAAATCTCTATTCTATTTCTAAAAGAAAGTCCAGATATCGGTACAATGGGGAAATTTTATCATAATTCCTAGCTAGGTTATTGTAACTTCCACAAATATATTTTTTATCTCAGTCTTTTAGAGGTTTTAAGTATTGCAAATATCTTCTCCCATGCTTTGGTTTATTTTTGCAATTTATGGTATCCTTTGAAAAAGTGAATTTACAAAATTTTAATATAGTCAATTGATCTATCTGGGTGTGTGTGTGCGTGTGCGTGTGCATGTGTATGTGTCTTATTTAATATATCCTTCCCCATGGTGAAAAAATACTTTTTTACATTTTTAACAGAATAAAATTTTGGTTTTCACACTTAAGTTCCTAATTCATTTGTAATTAATTTTTATGTAAGGTATCTGTTATGGGCTGAATTATGTCCCCTCAAATTCATATGTTGAAGTCATAACCCCTAATATCTCAGAAAGTGACTGTATTTGGAGATAGGATCTTTAGAGAGGTAATGAAATTAAAATGAGTTCTTTAGGGTGGGCCCTAATTCATTATAGTTTGTGTTCTTATAAGAAGAGGAATTGGGACAAAGACATAAAGAGGAAAGACCATATGAGGACACAATGAGAAGGTGGCCATCTACAAGTCAAGGAGAGAAGGTTCAGAAGAAACCAAATCTGCTGACATTTTGATTTTGGACTTCTAGCCTCCAAAACTGTGAAAACATAAATTTCTGTTTTTTAAGCCACTGTGCCACTGGCATTTTGTTATGGTAGCTCTAACAAACTAATGCACTATCACATTTTCGTTTTCCATAAATATAACCAACCATTCCAGGATTATTTTTTTCAACTAATTTTATTTAAATTCAATTAGTTAACATATTGTGTATCATTAGTTTCAGATATCGAGTTCAGTTGTTCATCTGTTGCATATAACACCTAGTGCTCATTATAGTCTGTCTTTTTCCCACTGCTCTGCAGCACCACACCTCTGTCCATGTGTCAAGTTTCCATTTATGTAGGGGTCATTTTCTAGGACCTCTGTTCTCTTCAGTCTGTTTGTTTTGTTCTGCCCAATTTCACACTGCTAAAATGACTACAGCTTGAAAATATAAATTGATAGAAAAAATATTCCTACTTTATCGTCACCTCAATCAGTGTCACCATCGGTCTTTCTAATACAAGATTTTTTTTTGATTCATAGCCAAAGTTCTTAGAGGAAAAGGCAAGGCAAGCAACAGACAAGTCTTCCAAGAACTACAGATAAAGGAATTGTCAAGAATGAACAATTAATTTGTGAAAGAAAAACAAAAGGTAATTGAAGTTCTAGAAATTAAGAATATAATTGATGAAATTAAAAAAAAAAAAACTGTGGATGGCTTAAAGAAAACCCAGCTGAAGGTAGACATGGTAAATTGACAGATATATCTAAACAAATCACTTAACTATGCTGCACAGAAAGACAGAAAAAATATATATGAAATGGAAGGTAAGAACTAATGGAAGAACACAAAGGTTTAATGTGTATCAACATAGAATCACAGAAGGAGAGAGAAAATGGAGAAGTAATATTTGAAAGAAAATGGCTACAATTTTTCAGAATTAAAGAAAATAAAACTTTAAAGATCCAGGATTTGTGACATATCACAAGTGGAATAAACAAAAATCAGTCTGAATTCAAACACATCATAGTAAAACTGTAGAACACAAAGCCAGAAGAAAAAATGACAATTAGAAAAGAACAAAATTCTCAGTTGCATTTCTGTGGTGCAACAATAAGGAGCAGAGATGGTAGAATAATATCTTCAAATTGCTGAGGAAAAATGATTGTCTATCTTTAATTTCCAAAATAGTAACTTTCAAGAAAAATTATGAATTAAAATACCATCAGGTAAGGCCTCCACTCAGGTAATTCTCTAGGATATATTTTAAAAAAGAAGAAAAGTAATCCCAGAATAAGATCTATGTTGCCAGACAGAATAAGATAATCAAATGGTAAATGTGTATGTGAACAGCTGAATACTTGATCTTCACCTGTAAGAATCCTGCAGGTCAAAATCTGATAAGCTTTTTACCAGACAGGATTGCTTTAGCTTTGGCCTGTCACCAAGGGAAGTGACTAACTAGAAACAACCTCAGTCATCTTAGGGTTTCTGCCCCAAGGCAGGCATCTGGGTTCACAATGGGCCAAGGCTCAGTTATCAGACTGAAGCTTTCCTATTGGTACCCACCCTAAAGTACGGTATGCCCATTTGCCTGGTGCTCCTGGCTTCTGGCTCTGATTTCAAATCATATGTGTGTGTGTGTGTGTATTGTTTTGTTTTCCTTTTGAGTGTGTGTGTTTGCATTTAGGGGTTGGATTTGTGTCTGGGGGGAGATGAGATGGTAAGATCACCTAAGGGTCTTCCTCTACCTCCTATGAGGGCATACCAAAATATGTTCTGTCCATTTCTATCCTGGAAGAACACTCAGAGCACCCAGTGGACCAAGACTGCTGGTCATAGATGTTTAACAATTTCTTGTCACCTGTGGATAACAAATGAATCTTTTGTAGTTACGAAGAAAAACAATATCTTCAAATCAAAGCCGATTTGAGTAGTTTTGTTTCATAGAAGCAGGCACATTTCATTCTCCTTACCTTTTTTTTAAGATTTTATTTATTTATTTGAGAGAGAGAGTGAGTGAGAGAGAGAGAATACAAGCAGGGGGAGCTGCAGAAGCAGAAGGAGAAGCAGGATCCCCACTGAGCAGGGAATCCCATGTGGGGCTTGATCCCAGGACCCCAGGATCATGACGTGAGCTGAAGGCAGATGCTTAACAGACTGAGCCACCTAGGTGCCCCCTCCTTATCTTTACATGTTAAAAACAACTTTGCAAACATAAAGAACCTTGGAAATGACAACATATAATAGAAACAAAAAATGACTATAACATAATTTTAGAAAGTTATTAAAGACATGGAGAGGTTTTCCTGTCTTAACAATTCTCAAGGATTGCTAATTACCCCTTTGGTTGTTTTCCTAAGTTTTTTAAAGTATAAATGACTTATAACATTATATTAGCTTCAGGTGTACAACATAATGATTCAATATTTATATACATTGTGAAATGATCACCACAGTAAGTTAGTTACCATCTGTTACCATAAAGAGTTAGAATTTTGTTTTTATGATGAGACCTTTCAGGATCTACTCTCTTGACTTCTTTTACTTGAACTCCCTTTAAGTGTTCATTATGAGGGTAAACCAATACTTTTTGTGTGGGGGTGGGTAGGGTCTAGCTCTTTTTTCCCCCACCTATTCCATATGCTTTAATTGTTCCTTCCTGTTGCTAGTTATCAGAATAGAAAGCTCTAATGAGTATCAGATGTGTCTCTTTGATTACAGGTTTGTCCATCCTGCAGTCATAACTTAAAGCTTTACAAATTTTATAGGCATCATATGAAAAGATATACTTCATCTTAAAAAGAAAGTTTGACTCATTAACATACATGTGGTTAATAAGTAATACTCACTAACATTCTTTTCCTCTGTTTTTAGAATAATAATAATTAACCAAACTGCTGTTTTGCTTTCCCATTTAAAATGACTACTCCCACATAGAGCTACGTTCAGTTTTTAGATCGTTTCCCTATGGTGTGTTAATTATCATGTATTTTTTTTCTCCCAAAAATGATAGACTGGAAGCATAAACGAGTGCACTAAGATCTATGATATTCCAGGAAATTATTACTTGTCCTGTTATTTTTTTGTTTAGAAGGTTCTTTTTATGTATTACAGGCCACTAATAACAGAGTGCTTTTCAATATTTTTACTTCACAAGATGAAATGATTTGAGATATATTTATTTGAAGTGGTATTCTACAGTGTGGAGATATTTTCCTAATATAAGTGTGTATTTATTTTTGCGTGAGAACTGGTGAAATATAATGAGTTACAAATCATTACTTTTTATGAGACAAGTTTACTTGACTCCAAAATGACTACTATGTTGTAGTAATTATTTTATCTGCAGCAAGTTAAAATTTTTTTCTTCGGAAATTCTTGGCTAGAAACTGTGTCTAGTGGCATGAACGTTTCTGCTATTTCACTTAAAAAGGATAGCATGAGCCTCTCTGCCAAAGCTCTTTTTCTAAGGAGCATTGGCTAAGAAGCTTTGGTTAGGACTTGACTCTAATTTTTTTAAGAATGTTGTGAGTCATATAAGCCACTCTTCTGTTTATAAATTATGACATATAAGTAGTACAAAATCTGCTTTAATGTAATATTTTTGTTTTTAGTTTGTTTCATTTTGCCATTGATGATTATTATGTAACATTTTTAAACAAAGTTTATTTTTAAAGCAGTTTTAATGTTCAAAGTAAAACTAAACAGGGGGTATAGAGAGTTTCCAAATATTTCTTGTTCTCCTACACACACAACCTCCCCCATTACCAACATCTCATACTACAGAAGTACACTTGTTACAAGTGATGAATCATTGACATCATTTTCACCCAAAGTCCACAATTTATATTAGAGTTTACTTGTGATGTACATTCTCTGGATATTGACTTATATGTAATGACATGTGTCCACCATTGCAGTATCGTACCAGATAGTTTCAACTATCCTAAAAACCCGCTGTGCTATGCTTATTCATCCTTCCCTCTTTCCTGGCAGTTACTAATTTTTTTGCTGTCTCCATAGTTTGGCCTTTACCGGAAAGTATATAAAGTTGGAATCATAAAGTGTGTAGTTGTTTTAAATTGGCTTTTTTTACTCAGTAATGTGTATTTAAGATTCCTCCATGTTTTTTCATTGCTTGGAAGCTAATTTGATTTTAGCACTGAAGAATATTCTACAGCCTGGATGTACTCAATATATTTATCAAACCACCTACTGAAGGACATTTTAGTTGTTTTTGAGTTTTGGCAATTGTGAATAAAGTTGCTATAGACATCTATGGGATGGTTTCTGTGTGGATGAAAGTTTCTGAATTCTTGAGTAAATAGCAAGGATCATGTTTGCTGGGTCATATGGTAAGAGTGTGTTTAGTTTTGTGAGAAACTATCAAACAATCTTCCAGAGTGGCTCTATCATTTTGCATTCCCATCAGCAATGAATGACCAGTTCTGATGCTCTACATTACTGTCAGCATTCAAGGTTGTCAGTATTCCAGATTTTGGCCAGTCTAATAGTTGTATAGTGCTGATGTTTTAACTTGCAATTCCCTAATGTCATATGTCATATGATGAGTATTTTTTCATATAACCACTTTTCATCTGTATATCATCTTTGTGAGAAACCTGTCCAGTTCTTTTTTTTCAAGTTTTTATTTAACTTCTATTTAGTTAACATATAGCGTAATATTAGTTTCAGCAGTAGAACTTAGTCATTCATCACTTACATACACCACCAGTGCTCATCACAACAAGTGCCCTCCTAATACCCATCACCTGTTGAGCCCATCGCCTGCCCACCTCCCCTCCAGCAGCCCTCAGTTTGTTCTCTGTAGTTAAGAGTCTCACTTATGGTTTGCCTCCCTTTCCGCCCCCCTGTGTTCATCTGTTTTGGTTCCTTGAATTCCACATATGAGTGAAATCATATGGTATTTGTCTTTCTCTGACTGACTTATTTTGCTTAGCATAATACACTCTAGTTCCATCCACATCATTGCAAATGGCAGTATTTCATTCTTTTTTATTGCTGAGTAATGTTGTAATATATATATATATATATATATATATATTACAACATTACTCAGCAATAAAAAAGAATGAAATACTGCCATTTGCAATGATGTGGATGGAACTAGAGTGTATTATGCTAAGCAA
>NW_027907063.1:0-234 GCF_054177405.1 Leptonychotes weddellii | reverse complement strand
CTCCTGGAATCATGTTTTTCCACTAAACACTAGCCTGTTTATTTTTTCCTCTTGACTCTCCACATGTTGTTTAAAATTCTACTTGTATCTACTTATATCATTCCAAGTTGCTTTAAAGATAACATTCACCTTTTTTTTTTCCCCTCCTCATCTACTATGTTGTGAGGTCCCTAATGGCAGGGCTCATATCTTTTTTGTGGTTTGTATTCTATCCAGACAAGTGCCTTGTCCATT
>NW_027907062.1:0-234 GCF_054177405.1 Leptonychotes weddellii | reverse complement strand
GAAGAGGGGCGCCTGGGTGGCTCAGTCATTGAGCATCTGCCTTCGGCTCAGGTCATGGTCCCAGGGTCCTGGGATCGAGCCCCGCATCGGGCTCCCTGCTCAGCGGGAAGCCTGCTTCTCCCTCTCCTACTCCCCCTGCTTGTGTTCCCTCTCGCTGTGTTTCTCTCTGTCAAATAAATAAAATCTTTAAAAAAAAAAATGTATCATGAAGAGCCTGAATTATAAAGGACACAG
>NW_027907061.1:0-234 GCF_054177405.1 Leptonychotes weddellii | reverse complement strand
CACAACTTCCCAGGGAAACCCGATCCAGGACAGTCACTGTATGAGACATAGCCTAGTCTAATTATTGACTTAAAGAGAGTATCCTTTGAGCAGTAAAGCATAAAAAAATCAAGTTACTTACAAGAGAAAAAAAAATCAGATTGAACTCAGACTTCACCCAATAGCATTTAACATTAGAAGAGAATGGAGAGGGGTGTCTAGGGGGCTCAGCTGGTTAAACATCTGACTCTTGGT
>NW_027907060.1:0-234 GCF_054177405.1 Leptonychotes weddellii | reverse complement strand
GATCCTGTTATTTTCTACTTTAAAAACCATCAATGTATTCTTATTAAGTATAGCAAACCCCCTAAATTCTTATTACGACATCTGATACTTTCCATGCTCTGGCTTTTGCTCATACTTTTAAACTTGTTCACATGATGTTTGCCACATAACTGTTACTCTAATCTATACCCATAATCATGAATTCCATATGCAACATATGGCAGTTTCATTGCTATAAAAACTCCGTGAAGATGT
>NW_027907059.1:0-234 GCF_054177405.1 Leptonychotes weddellii | reverse complement strand
TAACAGGATATTATTAATATCTTTCTAACTCTATCAATATCATTCATGGTCAAGGCCCATGTGGATGTACAATGTACTCCATTATGGATGTACAATGATTCATTTACCTAAATCCCTATTCCCAAGTGCCTGCGTTGTTTCCATTGTTTTCCAATTTTAGGAAAACAGAGATAAACATATATCTGATTTCCCCCCCTTATTGAAAATTCCCAGGAAAGGGGGTACCCATTTTCC
>NW_027907058.1:0-234 GCF_054177405.1 Leptonychotes weddellii | reverse complement strand
TTCTGTGTTCTCACCTGTAAAGAAAGGGTTTATTCCAAATAATGCAATATATGTTAAGAAAAAAAAAAAAGAAGAAGAAGGTAGCGGGAGGGGAAGAATGAAGCGGGGGAAATCGGAGGGGTAGACGAACCATGAGAGACGATGGACTCTGAAAAACAAACTGAGGGTTCTAGAGGGGAGGGGGGTGGGAGGATGGGTTAGCCTGGTGGTGGGTATTGAGGAGGGCACATTCTG
>NW_027907057.1:0-234 GCF_054177405.1 Leptonychotes weddellii | reverse complement strand
CCTTTGGGCCACGCGCCCCTTTCCCGCGCCTCCCGCCCGCGCTCCAGGCCCCAGGCCGGCTGATTTGATTTCTTAAGTGTATTCACATAAACTGAGAACACGGACTCTGGAGCCAGAGTGCCTGGGTTCAAATCCTGCGACCCTCTACAGGGCCCCTGAGTTGGGCGAGTTCCTTAAAAACTTCTGTCGCAGTTACCTCGTGGGGAAACCGCCCTGACGGCGGTGGACGGTGCT
>NW_027907056.1:0-234 GCF_054177405.1 Leptonychotes weddellii | reverse complement strand
TCCAGTTTTGCCCCCTTAACCTTTATGCAAGGTACCCTCATAATGGCTTCTAATGTTAATATGTTATTAATGCTGAATAATAATATTGGTGATTATAAAACTCATACCATTATTTATACTTCTACAAGGGCCAGCAATCTTTCTGTAAAGGGTTATGTACAGTCACTGTCACATATTTGTTTTTTTAATATGCTATAAATGTAAAAATGTAAATGTAAAAACCTTTTTCAGCCG
>NW_027907055.1:0-234 GCF_054177405.1 Leptonychotes weddellii | reverse complement strand
GAGAGACTTATGTTTTCCATGTGAAGGGGAAAATATTAAAAAGTTACAAAACCTTTAAGAAATTTGAAAGTTAGGGGCGCCTGGGTGGCTCAGTCGTTAAGCGTCTGCCTTCGGCTCAGGTCATGATCCCAGAGTCCTGGGATCGAGCCCCGCATCGGGCTCCCTGCTCCGCGGGAAGCCTGCTTCTCCCTCTCCCACTACCCCTGCTTGTGTTCCCTCTCTCGCTGTGTCTCT
>NW_027907054.1:0-234 GCF_054177405.1 Leptonychotes weddellii | reverse complement strand
TCATGCTTTTCCCTGATGTGTCTTTTATTTCAATGTATTTTATTTTATTTTATTTTATTTTATGAGAGAGAGGGAGCATGCATGCAGGAGAAGAGAGATGGGGAGAAAGAGGGAGAGAGAGAATGAGAGAATGAGAGAGAGAAAGAGAATATCCCAGGCAGGCTCCACACTCAGTGTGGAGCCTAACGTGGGGCTTGATGTCACAACCCTGAGATCATGTCCTGAGTCGAAATC
>NW_027907053.1:0-1467 GCF_054177405.1 Leptonychotes weddellii | reverse complement strand
CTCTCTCCACAGACAGTTCTTAGAAACATGACATTGTAAGAGCAATGAGCATACCTTGTGCCCATTTTTGGCTTATAAATGTCATTTTTGACTGCAAGGAACTAGGGCTTTTCAGAGAAATGGCTGATTCCAGGCTGGGAGAGCACATGATGAGCCTGGAGCATCTTGTGCTACACAGTGATGGGGACACATCCACAGGACACAGAGCTAATGTGAGGGGTTTCACCCACCCATCAGGCACGATTTGGGCATCATGGTCACTAACGATAGGAAGAGATTATAACCCATTGAATAAAACTGGAAAATCGAGTACATACATGTGGAAAGAAATACAGGGACAGATTACAATTGAAGAGGACACTCACACAGTTTCAAAGTACTACAGCTGAGACAGCCATGAGTTACTGAGGAAAGAGCAGCTCACAGAGCGGAGACCTGGCAGACCAGTGAGCCTCATCAGGAACAGGAGGAAGTGATGGAGCATCACCTGACAGGATGTGGTGAAAGGAACCCAGCGTCACCTCGGGGATATTCTTGCCAAGGAGGCAAACCTGAAAAGAAATCCCAAGAATTGTCAGACAAACCAAAATAAAGGACTATCTACTCCTAATCTGTAACTGGTGTGTAATCTTCTACAAAGTCACAGTCCTGAAAATGATAAATAAGAAAAAAACAAGCCAGGATGGGAGTCACTTGCCCCCCCAACCCCACCACACAGCAAACAATGCCTAATTACCTCGATAGAATATCCCAGGAAGATGATAATTTAAAGGTCGTCTGAAATTTCCTGTTGGCACTAATGAGTCATCTGCAGGATAGAAACCCTGCAAGTCCATCCCCCAGAATGAAGGTGTCCTGGCCTGAAGCAATGCTTTCTTTTCCCTCTGTGCTCTTTCTGCCCCACCCTCCTCCCTAGAAAACCCTGCATTTTGTACACCTCCTGGGAGCATCTGTCTACTTGGCAGGTGGGATGGTGCCGATTCATGAATCGCTTAATAAAACCAATTAGATGTTCAACTTGAGTTGCTGGAATTTTGTTTTTTAACGAAAGCCAGAGACAAACTAAGGAAGCGGTCCAGATTGAAGTAAAGAGACAAAGGAGGGGTGACATGTAACCTCAATGTGTGAGCGGGGTCCTTCTGCTATAAAGGACATTGTGGGGACAGTTTGGGGAATTGAGGGCTCTGATTGTTACTGGGAGTAATGTGTCAGTGTCCACTTCCTGACTTTGTGGGAGAATGTCTTTGTAGGAATTACAGGGGATTATGAAATAGCAGGTCAGCATTTACTCTGGGATGTGTCAGTAACATAGTTCTTGGAAGGGACTCTTCTAGAAGGTTGTGATTGTTTTTGGGAGAAGTGGGTCACAAAAGCAGCTTGAGCCTACACAGATCTTCCCGTCCCTTGCCTTAGTCTGACTTGTATTATTTAATACAACGAGGCAGCACCACACAGTGATTGAGAGAT
>NW_027907052.1:0-234 GCF_054177405.1 Leptonychotes weddellii | reverse complement strand
GTAACCTCATGTGCTTTGCCTTGGCAACTTTGGGATTGATATGGGATGATTAAAGGGCCTTGGGTGTGCATTTGTGTTTTAGCACCAGATGACCTAGGCTGACAGCAGCTCGTGTACTTCAGAGATGGTTCTTGGAGATGTCATGTGTTGCCTCTGACATCTCATTGTGTGGAGGAGGTTTTTGTTTTTTTTTTTTTTTTGGTAAAGGGCCAGTTAGTAAATATTTTAGATTTT
>NW_027907051.1:0-234 GCF_054177405.1 Leptonychotes weddellii | reverse complement strand
CAAAATACAGAGATACGTCATTAAAAAATTCCTGTATCACAGTTCATATGGATATACATATATTAATTATGTGCCCATTCCTCCATTATGGGCACTTACTTTCCTTTTTTCATTCTTACAAATAATGTTACAATAAACATTTTTATGAGTGCCCTATGCATATGTATATCTGTTATCTATAGAACATCTAGAAGTGTAACTGATGGATTGATGGGTATGTGCATTAAAAAGGTT
>NW_027907050.1:0-234 GCF_054177405.1 Leptonychotes weddellii | reverse complement strand
AAGGCAGTCGCCTAACCAACTGAGCCACCCAGGCGCCCCCCCTCCATTTATTTTTAAAACAGCTTTATTGAGGCATAATTGACATACAGTAAACTGTACATTTAAAATGCATGATTTTATATATTTTGATACATATATTTGTTGTGAAGCTGTCACCTCAGTCAGGATGATAAATCTATCCATTATAAATCTCCAAGAATTTACAAAGTTTCCATGTGTCCCTTTTTTTTTTTT
>NW_027907049.1:0-234 GCF_054177405.1 Leptonychotes weddellii | reverse complement strand
TTCACAATGGAATGACACAGCTCCATGGGGTCAAAGAAAAAGGATAACAGGAGGAAGAATCAGAGAAAGAGAAGGATGAGTGTAAGCAGAGGAGGCCAAGTGCTTGGGGAGAGGAGCTGGAGACCCAGAAAAACAGACTAGAAACAGAAGGACAATGCTTCGAGGTGTGTGCTTGGGAAAAGTGGAAAACGTACAGGCACAGATGGAGGGGTTTTCCTGAATGCCAACATTGCT
>NW_027907048.1:0-234 GCF_054177405.1 Leptonychotes weddellii | reverse complement strand
GAGCACCTGGGTGACTCGGTTGGTTAAGCATCTGCCTTTGGACTGCTTAGAAAGATGGCGGAGGAGTAGGGGACCCTTTCAACTGGTCCCCAGAATTGAGCTGGATATCTACCAGACCACTCTGAGCACCCAGGAAACCAGCCTGAGATGTAAGAAGATCTGGATCTCTACAAGCAGAATATCGCAGGCAGTTGGTTTCGTGCGAAGCGGAGAGCCGTGATTCTGCGGGCAGAT
>NW_027907047.1:0-234 GCF_054177405.1 Leptonychotes weddellii | reverse complement strand
CACCAAACTGTTTTCCACAGAGGCTGTATGTACCTTTTTACATTCCCACCAGCAATGTGTGAGGGTTCTAATTTCTCCACATCCTTACCACTACTTGTTTTCTGTATTTTTTAATTATAGCCATCCTACTGGGTATGAGGTGGTATCTCACTGTGGTTTTGATTTGCATTTCCCTAATGATTAATGTTTAATGATGTTAGGCATCTTTGATGTGCTTGTTAGCTATTTGTGTAT
>NW_027907046.1:0-234 GCF_054177405.1 Leptonychotes weddellii | reverse complement strand
TATCCTATTGGGTTTTCATATGCTTATTAATCATCTGGATATCTTCTTTTGGGATGGGCTTTTTAAAATATTTCTGCTCATTAATACACTAGGTTGTTTCTCATTTTCTTTGTGATTTATAAGAGTTCTTGATATATTTTGGATGAGTGTTTTGTCAGATACATACATTGAAAAGAATCATTTCTGGTCTGTAGATGGCTTTGCATTTTTTTTTTTAAGATTTTATTTATTTAT
>NW_027907045.1:0-234 GCF_054177405.1 Leptonychotes weddellii | reverse complement strand
CGGACATACTGTCCTGGCTCGGCCTCACCCCCGCCCTTGCTGCTTTGCACCCATATTTCCGGCTGTTCCATCGGAGAGGCTGATTCACCTGTTTCCAAAGAGAGCCTTCTTTTGCCTGCAGTGAATTGTGGGTTCCAATGGACTTTTCATTCCATGTGATTCCCTCTGGTTCAGATCATCAAAAGTTCCTCACCAGTTCCGCTCTGTTCACTACCCCTGTCTTGTCCTCAAATG
>NW_027907044.1:0-234 GCF_054177405.1 Leptonychotes weddellii | reverse complement strand
GAAACAAACTTTTGAACAACTGTTAAGTTTTGAAAAATTTTTGGGTAGGAGAGAAAAAAAAAACTATAAACAAAATAGCAGTCCTCTAAATTTTTATGAGTGGCTTTCCATCTCCATTACCCTCAGAGTGTGAAAAACTTTAGTGACCAAGTGGTTCATTTTCCCTATTTTACTGATGAGGCAATTGGGACACTGGTGAATATTTGGGTTTCCAGTCTCCAGTCTCTGTGTACT
>NW_027907043.1:0-234 GCF_054177405.1 Leptonychotes weddellii | reverse complement strand
GGGTTCGTCCCACACGGCAGGGTTGGGTTCATACCTTCCTACAGCAGCAGCTCTGGTCCACTTTCATGGGATACATTTTCCTTTACTTTCCATTTCCTCATTCCCTGATGTGCACCTCCATCCCTTCAGCCCAAAACACAAAATCTGTTTTCGTAAGTAAATAGATGGGTGAAAATCAGGTCCACTTTGGAACAGATGAATCTAAAACCTTGCCCTAAACCCTCTCTGGAATCG
>NW_027907042.1:0-1467 GCF_054177405.1 Leptonychotes weddellii | reverse complement strand
CGTTGATCTATTCTGTGCTTTTGGTTTCTATTTCATTGATTTCTGCTCTGATCTTTATTATTTCTCTTCTTCTGCTGGGTTTAGGCTTTATTTGCTGTTCTTTCTCCAGCTCCTTTAGGTGTAGGGTTAGGTTGTGTATTTGAGACCTTTCCTGTTTCTTGAGAAAGGTTTGTATTGCTATATACTTTCCTCATAGGACTGTCTTTCCTGCATCCCAAAGATTTTGAACAGTTGTGTTTTCATTTTCATTGGTTTCCATGAAATGTTTAAATTGTACTTTAATTTCCTGGTGGACCCATTCATTTTTTAGTAGGATGCTCTTTAACCTCCATGTATTTGAGTTCTTTCTGACTTTCCTCTTGTGATTGAGTTCTACTTCCAAAACATTGTGGTCTGAAAATATGCAGGGAATGATCCCAAACTTTTGGTACCAATTGACACCTGATTTGTGACCTAGGATGTGATCGATTCTGGAGAATGTTCCATGGGCACTAGAAAAGAATGTGTATTCTTTTCTGAATGTTCTGAATATATCTGTGAAGTCCATTTGCTCCAGTGTGTCATTTAAGTCCTTATTTCCTTGTTGATCTTTTGCTTAGATGATCTGGCCATTTCAGTGAGGGGGGTGTTAAAGTTCCCAACTATTATTGTATTGTTATCGATGTGTTTCTTCGCTTTTGTTATTAATTGGCTTACATAATTGGCTACTCCCATGTTAGGGGCATAGATATTTGCAATTGTTAGATCTTCTTGTTGGATAGACCCTTTAAGTAGGATATAGTGTCCTTCCTCATCTCTTATTACAGTCTTTGGTTTAAAATCTAATTTGTCTGATATAAGGATTGCCACCCCAGCTTTCTTTTGGTGTCCATTAGCATGGTAAATGGTTTTCCACCCCCTCACTTTCAATCTGGGGCTGTCTTTGGGTCTAAAATGAGTCTCTTGCAGACAGCATATCGATGGGTCTTGTTTTTTAATCCAATCTTATAGCCTGTGTCTTTTGATTGGATCAGTTAACTCATTTACATTCAGGGGAGCTATTGAAAGCTATGAATTTAGTGCCATTGTATTGCCTGAAAGGTGACTATTACTGTATATTGTCTGTGTTCCTTTCTGGTCTGTGTTGCTTTTAGGCTCTCTCTTTGCTTAGAAGACTCCTTTCAATATTTCTTGTAGAGCTGGTTTTGCGTTGCAAATTCCTTTAGTTTTTGTTTGTCCTGGAAGCTTTTTATCTCTCCTTCAATTTTCAATGACAGCCTAGCTGTATATAGGATTCTTGGCTGCATATTTTTCTCATTTAGTGCTCCGAAGATACCATGCCAGTCCTTTCTGGCCTGCCAGGTCTCTGTGGATAGGTCTGTTGCCAATCTAATGTTTCTACCATTATATGTTACAGATCTCTTCTCCTGAGCTGCTTTCAGGATTTTCTCTTTGTCACTGAGACTCATAAGTTTTACTATTAGATGT
>NW_027907041.1:0-234 GCF_054177405.1 Leptonychotes weddellii | reverse complement strand
TAAACGGCCTGACATTCTCCTGAATTCAGTGGCTCTTCCTTCTATAAAAAATACCTTTTAAAACAGAATAGAAAAATTTCCTGTAGGACAGCTTAAAGGGCCAGAGGAGAAAATAGGAAAGTCTCTCACCCTACTACACTTGGCAAAGGAAACACAGATTCCACTGCTTGAGAATCCAACTCTGAATTCTGGGAGTCTGATTCATGACTTTTTATATTCTCCTATAAGAATGAT
>NW_027907040.1:0-234 GCF_054177405.1 Leptonychotes weddellii | reverse complement strand
TAAGATTCCTAAAACTATGTTCATTAGGAAATGGTGGAATCATTTTTCAATGTCAAGAAGACTACATTTGATAGTGTCTGAATTTTTATTCTCTTGTCATTCTTCTCTGTTTTATTATGTACTATATGATTTGATTAGTGTTCTTTGCAAACAGCCACAGAAGAGTAATTCCTAATCATTTGAGAATCCCAAAGTGACAGATTTAAAGAACTGGTTGTATCAGTGTCATCAATC
>NW_027907039.1:0-234 GCF_054177405.1 Leptonychotes weddellii | reverse complement strand
GGTGGGGGCGGTGGAGGCACAGGGAGAGGAAGGGCAGCCGAAGGGGAAAGAAAAAAGCAAAGAAAGTATCCTCAAGACAAGAACCCATTCCAGGACGGTCTCCCATCCAAGTCCTATCCAGGCCCGACCCTGCTTAGCTTCGGAGACCAGATGAGATGCGCTGCCATCAGGCTGCTTGGGCCATAGGTGTGAGCAGCTTTGGCTGCTCACCCCAACAGGCTGCTCTGGGCCTCC
>NW_027907038.1:0-234 GCF_054177405.1 Leptonychotes weddellii | reverse complement strand
AGCATCACAGAATTGAAAGTGAAAGGGGCACCTGAGTGGCTTAGTCAGTTAAGCATCGGACTCCTGATTTCGGCCCAGGTCATCATTTCAGGGTCCTGGGATCGAGCCCTGAGTCAGACTCCACACTCAGCGTGGAGCCTGCTTGGGATACTCTCTCTCCCTCTGTCCCTCCCCCTTCACGTGCTCTCTCTCAAATAAACAGATAAATCTTTAAAAAAAAAAAAAAAAGGAATT
>NW_027907037.1:0-234 GCF_054177405.1 Leptonychotes weddellii | reverse complement strand
CTCTGACAACTATGCCAGAACGTGTCCAGGGAGAGGTCATGATTACACGGGGTGAGGAATCCTAAACCCATCGCCAAATGAGGTCTTGGGTCACTTCGTTCATCACTGCAGCCTCAAACAGGAGTGGGCATCCCCCTCACAAAGTTTTTGATGCTAAAAAGGGTCAAACACTTCCATCAAAACTAGTGGTGGATGGGGCACCTGGGTGGCTCAGTCGTTAAGCATCTGCCTTCG
>NW_027907036.1:0-234 GCF_054177405.1 Leptonychotes weddellii | reverse complement strand
TCGATTTCAGAGCCACAGAAATTATGAGGTAATAAAAGTTTGTTATTGATGTAATTGGTAATGCAACAATGGATCACTAATACATAAAGGATCACTTTGGGCTATATCCAGAAATACCTGCTGAAGTAGACTATCTCTTACCTCTGCCTTTAACAGTGCCTGGTAGAAATGTGTACCAAACACCCTTAAGAAGATCTCCCTTTAATGAGGTGGAAGCCAATGGAGGGCTGTTCC
>NW_027907035.1:0-234 GCF_054177405.1 Leptonychotes weddellii | reverse complement strand
GTGATCAGATTTGCTAAAGGAACCCCAGCTCTGCATGGCAAACAAGGAGCAAGACTGGAAGCGAGAAGCCAGTCAGCAGGCTACTGCAGGGTACATCAGAGGTGGGCGCCTGGGTGGCTCAGTCGTTAAGCGCATGCCTTCGGCTCAGGTCATGATCCTGGAGTCCTGGGATCGAGCCCCGCATCGGGCTCCCTGCTCAGCGGGGAGCCTGCTTCTCCCTCTCCCCCTCTCCCT
>NW_027907034.1:0-234 GCF_054177405.1 Leptonychotes weddellii | reverse complement strand
TAACTAAGATGAGTAGTCACTTTATCATGAAACCCCAGAAATATTCCCACAATTATAAAGATTGCCATAAACAAAATGAAAGAGAATAGCAGGAGCCAGCCCAGAAATATTCCCACAATTATAAAGATTGCCATAAACAAAATGAAAGAGAATAGCAGGAGCCAGCTGTGGAGTCTCCTGTTTTCAGGATCGTCCCCCATACTTGGACCTTGTCAAACAGCATGAGTAGCTTGG
>NW_027907033.1:0-234 GCF_054177405.1 Leptonychotes weddellii | reverse complement strand
ATTTCCCACTCATTTCTCAGTCCTCGGCAAGCTGGTATCTACTTCCTCCATTTCACTTGAGTGGTTCTTATCAATTAAGTTAAAATATATGTTGCATCAGGGGCGCCTGGCTGGCTCAGTCAGTAGAGCATGTGACTCTTCTCTTGGGGTAGTGGGTAGTTAGAGCCCCACATTGGGCATGTAGAGATTACTTAAAAAAAAATATATATATATATATGGTTGCATTTAACTTAT
>NW_027907032.1:0-234 GCF_054177405.1 Leptonychotes weddellii | reverse complement strand
ATTAACCATTTACGGGGGTTTAAATGAAGGTTTCTGAGTGAAATGGAGAGGTAAATTTTCAGAGGCAACTGATCAATTCTGACCTGTATTCATGAGTCTCTCATGCCAGTAAAATTTGTGCTGATCTGCTGTTGCCCTTCCCCCTCACAAGCAGTTTAGATATAGAAAATTTAAAATATATCTAATTTCTGTGATAAAAAGTAAGGAAAGGAGAACCTGGGTCACTCAGTCAGT
>NW_027907031.1:0-1467 GCF_054177405.1 Leptonychotes weddellii | reverse complement strand
TGAAGAGCAGGGTGGCCAGGAGGGACATGGAAAAGGTGACACGGCCAGGGCCAGATCATGCAGGCTTATGGAGACCCAGGAGGGCTTTTGGAATTGTTCTAAATTTAATGGGAAGACACTGAAGAATGAAGAGCATCAGGTGACGCAACCTCCATGTGGCACAACCACAGGGGGCGCCATGTACATGGACCACACTGTAAAGGAGTGTCTCTGGAGTTGGCGGAGTGGGCGGCCCTGCAACCCCAACTCTCCTACCCATGGCAGACGTTGCTCATCAATTACAGGCCCCACTCACCCAGCACTGGATGCTCAGAATCCTTCTCCACCAGGGACCCCAGATGACCTCAGCCACTTCCTCAGAGCTGAGTGTGCCAGGTCCAGTCTCTGCCATCATTTTCCCTGACCCTTTGCTGACACAGGGACCTCCTGGGGCTGGTCTGACAGAGACACGGTGACACAGAGTGGGAGCAGACCTGATCAGTTAGTTCTTTATTGGGAAGGGGATGTTGTCTGTAATCCGACACATCTGTGACCCCAGAGAGATCTCAAGTTCAAGTCCCAGATGGGTTGCTGTGAGGTCGTAGGTACCATGGAAAAAGCCACGGGAATGGCAATTATGCCAGCGCCAATAGACCTGGATGATGCGGGCTGCGTGGAGCAAACGGCAGTATCTCTGGCGGATGCGCCACATGCGGACCAAGGACTGCAGCTTGACCGCTGCCCATTCTTGCCACAAGAAAGACTCGAGGACTGCTCGTTTTCTCTTCTCCAGCAGCTTTGCCAGCGTCACCTTCCACCAGTGCTGAATGATACATGCTCTGAGTGCTGCGTGTAGCAAGGTCCTGCGCACCAGAGTGCCCCGCCACCATGCCTGGATCTTTACAACTTTCTGCTCTTGGTCAGGGCGCTTCTTTTTCTTTGGGGGGAGAGGTTGCAGAGACAAAGAAGGGATTCTCAGGGAACATTCCCCACCCACCTCAGCTCCAGGGCATGCCAAGAAAGGCTTTCTCAGAAGTTCAGGAGCACTGGGCAGGGACCCAGTAGACCAGATATGTTTCCTGTCTGTGCCCCTCTCTCTTAATGCACCTGGACACATCGCATTGTCCCCTGAGGCTCAGGCTCCTCATCTGTAAAATGGAGCATTCTGGCACTAGCTATCCCACCATTACATGGACCTGGTTGGCCTGTCTGGAACAAGCATGCCATGAATCATGTTCCACCTGGGTCTGGCCACCTACCTGGGCTGCCTAGTCCTTCCCTCCCACCGCCGCACCGAGAGGGCTGGAGAAGCAGCATCCTTTGTTGGCTTTCATGCCTGACTCCAGCTCAACCCACAACCTGCTGTGTCCCTCTGTCAAGTCACAGTATTAGAAGTTTCTCTGCTCCACACAGTGTGGAGTCCTTCTCATCTAGCTCTCACTTTCACTTCTTTGGGTTCTCACATCTTAAACTTCAGTTAGCACGCAT
>NW_027907030.1:0-234 GCF_054177405.1 Leptonychotes weddellii | reverse complement strand
CTCTGCCTATAAAAGTTTTGTGAAGACAGAATACCGTGAGCTACAGAACAAATAAGAGGTGAGGAAGAGAACTTTTTTTTTTTTTTAAAGATTTTATTTATTTATTTGACAGCGAGAGACACAGTGAGAGAGGGAACACAGCAGGGGGGAGTGGGAGAGGGAGAAGCAGGCCTCCCGCCGAGCAGGGAGCCCGATGCGGGGCTCGATCCCAGGACCCTGGGATCATGACCTGAG
>NW_027907029.1:0-234 GCF_054177405.1 Leptonychotes weddellii | reverse complement strand
TAACAAGAAGACAAATAACTCAATGTAAAAATGGGCAAAGGATTTATTTTTTGTTTTATTTTTTTTTAAAGATTTTATTTATTTGAGAGAGTGCAAGACAGAGAGAGAGAGAGAGCATGAGTGGGGTGAGGGGCAGAAGGAGAAGCAGACTCCCCGCTGAGAAGGGAGAATAGGCAAAGGACTTATTTTAATTTTATTTATTTTTTTTTTTAATTTTATTATGTTATGTTAGTC
>NW_027907028.1:0-234 GCF_054177405.1 Leptonychotes weddellii | reverse complement strand
TAGCTGAACTTGTTTTATGTTCTTATAATTGTTTTCTGAATTCCATAGGATTTATATCTTTTTTCAAGATGGATTTATTTGTTTATTTATTTATTTATTTGTCAGAGAGAGAGAGAGAATGAACAGGGGGGCGGCAGGCAGAGGGAGAAACGGGCTTCCCACTGAGCAAGGAGCCTGATGCGGGACACAATCCCAGGACCCTGGGATCATGACCTGAGCCAAAGGCAGACACTT
>NW_027907027.1:0-234 GCF_054177405.1 Leptonychotes weddellii | reverse complement strand
TTTCTTGAAGATTGAATTCCGCTCATTAGGTACTCATTGATCACTTACTCTTCCCCTTGGCATCAGGCTAAGCTTTGCTGAGGGAACAAAGGAATGAAAACCTACAACCCTGTTTCTTAGAAGCTTATCCTCTCATTAGTGAGGCAGGATTTGGCACACACAATATTTTCTGATGTAAGACGGGCAATATTTATATAATGGACAAAATGATAAAATTGACAAAAAATACCACTT
>NW_027907026.1:0-234 GCF_054177405.1 Leptonychotes weddellii | reverse complement strand
GAGAGGGGAGGATTCTGTAGAGCCTCAATTTGGGTATTCATATCTTTTAATAGCCCTGTGACATGTTTGTGGTAATCTGAAGTACATACACAACACTCTGTTTAAATAAAGCATAGGTTCCTCCTTGAGCTGCAGTCATGATATCAAGGGCCATTCAGTTTTGGAGGGCCATCTTTTGAATTTGTGGGTGACTACAAGTTGGGTCTGGTTAAAGGTAGCCACTGTATGCTTGGT
>NW_027907025.1:0-234 GCF_054177405.1 Leptonychotes weddellii | reverse complement strand
GAGCAGAGCCCTGTCAATGCACTAAGGAACAAAATGACTTCTGAGCTAAGTTCCAGGGTAAAGAAAAGACCCAGCTGTCCCTCCATCTTACTCACCTGCACCTGGCCAGGGAAGCAGAACCAAGAGAAGCGTCCTGAGGTTCACACATAAAGACTGCATCCCAGCTGGTGGTCCCAGGGCTGGAAGGTCAGACTTCTGCCCTCCCATGAGCTATCATGGGTCCCAGTCCTGAGG
>NW_027907024.1:0-234 GCF_054177405.1 Leptonychotes weddellii | reverse complement strand
CCATTGTTTGCCTTTAATGGGGGGTGGGATTGGGATATTCTCTACACATTTTCTTTTTTAACTTTGCACTTTCTTTATATAATAGTTTGCATTTTGGTTATTTGCTGCCCTGGATACTTTCAGGAAGAATGACTTAAATATTCAGGGTGAGTGAGTTGGATATAAGATCTGAAGTTTTCAGCTATGAAAACAGGAAAAATACATAACCTTTTAACTTGACTGTGGAAGATGTTG
>NW_027907023.1:0-234 GCF_054177405.1 Leptonychotes weddellii | reverse complement strand
CCTTGCTCCAATTTTATGCAAATGACCCCTTATTCCCATGAGACTCATCTCTAGTTATTCTGAGTTAATCAGTGAATGGTCTTCTTATGGTAACTCTTTCCTATCTAGTGGTGGTTTGAGACATAAGTTGGCCCAATCAAACTAAAGGAAAGTGCATACTACATAAAATTCTTGGCAGGAGGTCTCTCTCTCTCTCTCTTTTTTGCCCCTGCTGGACAGGAAAAAGAATCTCTT
>NW_027907022.1:0-234 GCF_054177405.1 Leptonychotes weddellii | reverse complement strand
TGGCGAGCAGAGAGCCCGATGCGGGACTCGATCCCGGGACTCCAGGATCATGACCTGAGCCGAAGGCAGTCGCTCAACCAATTGAGCCACCCAGGCGCCCAACAATTTCTATATTTTAACATGACCACTAGAAAACTGTCAATTACACATATAGCTTGCATCATATTTCTTTTGGATAGCACTGCTCTCTAGACTGTAGATATTGATAATAATTTCACATACTTGTTCAACTTT
>NW_027907021.1:0-234 GCF_054177405.1 Leptonychotes weddellii | reverse complement strand
TTACAGATGGGAACAGTGAGGCACACAGACTCCAGAACTGACCTGAAAATAAATAAGGTTTCCTGCCCTGTATTTTCCACTAGAAGAGACTAGATTCTCTTCTAGTGAATCATGAAGAGGAAATGCTGAATTACAAAACAACTGAAACATGCAAACTGTTCTTCTGTCCTTACTACCTTTTCTCTTCATTTTTATTCTTTCTCTGTCCCTTCTCCCCAGTCTTCCTCCTGCCCT
>NW_027907020.1:0-1467 GCF_054177405.1 Leptonychotes weddellii | reverse complement strand
GCATCGACAGATGAATGGATAAAGAAGAGGTGGTATATATATACAATGGAATATTATGCAGCCATCAAAAGGAATGAGATCTTGCCATTTGCAACGACGTGGATGTAACTGGAGGGTATTATGTTGAGCGAAAGAAGTCAAACAGAGAAAGACATGTATCATATGACCTCACTGATATGAGGAATTCTTTTTTTTTTTTTTTTGACTTTTAAGAGAAGCCTTTATTTCCTTGTTTCACAAATAAACTTGGCTGAATTGGTTGCTTTTTGGTGATTAGTCGAAGAGACCAAATCCCATATCCTCGTCCGACTCCTCCGACTCCTCCTTTGCTTCAACCTTGGCTGGGGCCGCAGTGGCAGCAGGTGCAGAAGTGGGGGCAGTGGCCACAGGGGCAGCGGCCACAAACGCAGATGGATCAGCCAAGAAGGCCTTGACCTTTTCAGCAAGTGGGAAGGTGTAATCAGTCTCCACAGACAAAGCCCGGACCCGCTTGTATCCATTGATGATAGAATGGGGCACTGATGCAACAGTCGGGTAACCTATCTGCAGACATACGCTGGCAACATTGCGGACACCCTCCAGGAAGCGAGAATGCAGTCTCCTCTGTGATGTCAAGCACTTCAGGGTTGTAGATGCTGCCATTGTCAAACACCTGCTGGATGATCAGCCCAAAGGAGAAGGGGGAGATGTTCAGCATGTTCAGCAGTGTGGCTTCGCTGGCTCCCACTTTGTTTCCGGTCTTAATCAGCTGCACATCACTCAGGATTTCAATGGTGCCTCTGGAGATTTTAGTGGTGATGCCTAAAGCCTGGAAGAAGGAGGTCTTCTCGGGCCCCAGACCAGGGTTTTGGGCTGGCATGGTGACTTCACAGGGAGCTATGGCACCAGCACGGGCGGCAGCTGGCACCTTATTGGCCAGCAGCATGTCCCTGATCTCAGTGAGGTCCTCCTTGGTGAACACAAAGCCCACATTCCCCCGGATACGAGGCAACAGTTTCTCCAGAGCTGGGTTGTTCTCCAGATGCCCTCGGATGGCCTTGCGCATCATGGTGTTCTTGCCCATCAGCACGACAGCCTTCCCGCGGAGAGACATGCGGATCTGCTGCATCTGCTTTGAACCCACATTGTCTGCTCCCACAATGAAGCATTTCGGATAATCATCCAAAAGTTGGATGATCTTAAGGAAGTAGTTGGACTTCCAGGTCGCCCTGTCTTCCCTGGGCATCACAGCGGTGCGTCAGGGATTGCCACGCAGGGTTTAAAGACGATGTCACTCTCACGAGGAAGCCTGGAGAAAAGGATATGAGGAATTCTTAATCTCAGGAAACAAACTGAGGGTTGCTGGAGTGGGGCGTGGGGTGGGAGGGATGGGGTGACTGGGTGATAGACATTGGGGAGGGTATGTGCTCTGGTAAGCACTGTGAATTGTGCAAGACTGTTGAATCTCAGATCTGTACCTATGAAACA
>NW_027907019.1:0-234 GCF_054177405.1 Leptonychotes weddellii | reverse complement strand
ATTGTTTCTCTGCCCCTTTTGAAATGTACACTCATCTTTTCCCAGCCTCCTGCCAGATTTACAACCCAGGAATGTCTTTAACAAGAATCTGGGAGCCATCCCCTTGAAATGTAATCATAGATGGAGATAGTGTCTCTGTCTCCAAGTGTTGTGGGAAAGTAGGAGCCTAACTTTGATGAGTATCAATTAGCAAACATAGATGGCCTACTCTCATTGATCAGTCTCTTTCCTAAT
>NW_027907018.1:0-234 GCF_054177405.1 Leptonychotes weddellii | reverse complement strand
TAATAATAATGTGTTGGGTGATTACAGTATATGGGTAAGTGGCATCAATGTTATAAGGGACTGGAGGAATTGGACACTCCTGCACTATCTATGAATTGGTATAGCATTATATGAAAGTGGACTTAGATTAGTTGTAAATGTATATTGCAAACTCTAGGACAACCACTAAAATATTTTTAAACAGGGAATAATTGGTATGGTAACAAAAGTGAGAAAATGGAATTATATATAATG
>NW_027907017.1:0-234 GCF_054177405.1 Leptonychotes weddellii | reverse complement strand
GCCGAGGCTGGCATGAGACGGGGGGACACAGCCAGGGGGGCGCCAGCTCCTCATCCCGCAGCTCTGCCCCTAGGGCTGCTCACACCAGCTTCTGAGAGCAGACTGTGAGCCTGCGGGCGGCTCTGCCGGAATCGTTACACCGGGGAAATTGGCAGCTCTTCAAGTCAGGTGCGTCCCCGGAGAGCTGCTTGTCACACGGTCCCCTGCACATGAGCCTCCGTGTCCTCTCCCATC
>NW_027907016.1:0-234 GCF_054177405.1 Leptonychotes weddellii | reverse complement strand
GAGAACACTCAGGGCCTACTCTCTTAGCCAATTTTGAATATACAGAACAGTGCGGTTACAATAATCACCATACTGTACCTTAGATCTCCAGAACTTATTCATCCTACATGACTGAGACTTTGTACCCTTTGACCAATGTCTTTCTATTTCCCTTACCCCCAGCCCCTGACAATCACCATTCTACTTTCTGGTTCTATGAATTTGACAATTTTAGATTCTAGATGTGAGTGAGAT
>NW_027907015.1:0-234 GCF_054177405.1 Leptonychotes weddellii | reverse complement strand
TAATTAAAATTAAGTATTTCATTCCTCAGTCACACCAATCACATTTCAAGTGTTCAATTACACCTGAGGCTCTGGTTACCATACTCAGCAATGCTCATATAGAACTTTTCCATCATCACAGAAAACTCTTTTGGGCAGTGCTGATCAATGAATACCCATGATTAATCCAACTTAGCCATATTACAAGAGTATTAGGTAATGCTCTTCAAGAGATCTTTTAATGAAGTTAATGTT
>NW_027907014.1:0-234 GCF_054177405.1 Leptonychotes weddellii | reverse complement strand
TCGATTTCAGAGCCACAGAAATTATGAGGTAATAAAAGTTTGTTATTGATGTAATTGGTAATGCAACAATGGATCACTAATACATAAAGGATCACTTTGGGCTATATCCAGAAATACCTGCTGAAGTAGACTATCTCTTACCTCTGCCTTTAACAGTGCCTGGTAGAAATGTGTACCAAACACCCTTAAGAAGATCTCCTTTTAATGAGGTGGAAGCCAATGGAGGGCTGTTCC
>NW_027907013.1:0-234 GCF_054177405.1 Leptonychotes weddellii | reverse complement strand
TATTTTATTTTATTTTATTTTATTTTATTTTATTTTATTTTATTTTATTTTATTTTATTTTATGAGAGAGAGGGAGCATGCATGCAGGAGAAGAGAGATGGGGAGAAAGAGGGAGAGAGAGAATGAGAGAATGAGAGAGAGAAAGAGAATATCCCAGGCAGGCTCCACACTCAGTGTGGAGCCTAACGTGGGGCTTGATCTCACAACCCTGAGATCATGTCCTGAGTCGAAATC
>NW_027907012.1:0-234 GCF_054177405.1 Leptonychotes weddellii | reverse complement strand
GTTCGAGCCTCACATTGGGTGTAGAGTCTACTTAAAAAAAAAAAAAAGTTTATTCCTTTAGGGCTTGATTTTTAAATGTCCTTCACCAATGAAAGGAAGCAGGGTGTCATGGAGAAATGGCTAATTCTAGATGGGTATCAGGGAAGGGCAAGATAAGACTGAAGTCTCTTGTGTCAGAGCAAGACTAGTTATAAGGACACAAAGTCAGTGTAAAGGGGCTCAACTGGCCAAATG
>NW_027907011.1:0-234 GCF_054177405.1 Leptonychotes weddellii | reverse complement strand
ATAGAAAATTTAAAATATATCTAATTTCTGTGATAAAAAGTAAGGAAAGGAGAACCTGGGTCACTCAGTCAGTTACGCATACAATTCTTGATTTGGGCTCAGGTCATGATCTCAGAGTCAGGAGATTAAGCCCTGAATTGGCTCTGCTCTCAGTGGGGTGTCTGCTTAAGATTCTTTCTCTCCCCTTTGCCTCTCCCCCTCTCTAAAATAATAAATAAATCTTATAAAAAAGTT
>NW_027907010.1:0-1468 GCF_054177405.1 Leptonychotes weddellii | reverse complement strand
GCAGGGAGCAACCCCTTCTGTCAAGAGTCATTTTCTTGGAGTACACCATTTCGTGTCATTGGTTGAGGGGCAGTGGGGGTGGGGGCAGTTACGATTCTGAAGCAGCTCTTCAGAATCGATGGGTTGGCATTTTCCACGTTTCGATCAAGAAGAAATTAAGTTTCATGGAACGGTACTTCCTTTTACTCTGTAATGCATTTGGATAATTTTTACTTTATTTTATCCTGATCTGTTTAATTCTATTATATTCATTTTAAAAATGCTAGTTAGGGCTCCTAAAATCGGCCTCGTGAGCTGGAAACGGGAAACAACAGGGAGATTGAAACACAGTGAGTGGTGCTGGGGTAGAAAGCAAATACGCTTCTAAACGGGTCTGAGTGTGAAGCCAAAGGGTCCTTTGCTTCCAGAGCACATCTTTCTCCCTGCCCTTACCATCTATGGAGGTTTTGTGTGTTTGTTTTTGTGTTGTGTTTTCTTTTCTTTTTGGGGGGGGGGTGTCCCTTTCTCTCACAGCTGTAGGATAAAACCTCCATGTTTTCTTGATATAACCTTTCATTGTGAACAGGGAGGAATCACAGCATGGAGAAATGTCAGAATGTTAGCAAACCTAGAGCCTGATTTTTGTAAAAGCTTAGTAACTTGCCGCTAATGAGATTTTCATCCTGGGAAATGGGAGTAGATTATCAAAAATTTGTATGCTGGAGGTGATTGCAGACAAAAAAGTTTATGCTCACAGCATTCATTCTTTTTCCATTCAAGTGAGATCAAAAGAACCAAGAAATTAGCTAATAAATAGTTTTTTATTCTATCAGTGGGAGGAAAAAAACCAAGTGATTCAATAAGGGACTAACCGTGCACTTCTGTGTTTACTCATCTTCTGTAACTATTGGTTGAGGACCTCCTGTGTGTGAGAAATTATCCTTGTGTTTCTCACCTCATGGGGAAGGAAGCAGATGCCCACCTGGGCTCTGGAAGCCTGCAGTCTGCTCCACAGCCTGGCTGAGATTCTTGACGGGTCAGAGTCACAATCTTCACAGGTGCTTGGTTAGCCAGTGACGGTCTGAAAAACCTGTTATGGTTCCTATTCACCATCCTCCCCCCCCACACACACATATACACCCTTGCTTGGGAGAAATCCATGTGAAATAGAGATGGATATACAATTACATTTTCAACCCCAAGCAAGAAAGAGGCTAAATCAGTCGTAAATATTACTATATATTCTGGGTCTAAAGATAATTTTTTTCTTTGTAATACATAAATCGACATATGCTGATGTCAGTAAAACTGGGACAAGTAAATATCTGTCTGAAATGTAAGCCTGAAAGAACCATTTCTGCGAGAGGTCTAACTTTATAGGTATCATGAACAGAAAAATATTTTAGACTTGGATTCCCATACTTGAGATTTTCTGGGTGGAATTATAACATTGATTTCACAAAGATTTTCTTTCTTTTTTTTTTTTTTT
>NW_027907009.1:0-234 GCF_054177405.1 Leptonychotes weddellii | reverse complement strand
CGGACATACTGTCCTGGCTCGGCCTCACCCCCGCCCTTGCTGCTTTGCACCCATATTTCCGGCTGTTCCATCGGAGAGGCTGATTCACCTGTTTCCAAAGAGAGCCTTCTTTTGCCTGCAGTGAATTGTGGGTTCCAATGGACTTTTCATTCCATGTGATTCCCTCTGGTTCAGATCATCAAAAGTTCCTCACCAGTTCTGCTCTGTTCACTACCCCTGTCTTGTCCTCAAATG
>NW_027907008.1:0-234 GCF_054177405.1 Leptonychotes weddellii | reverse complement strand
TTCAAACCCTTTGGGTAAATACGCATGAAGGCCATTGCTGGATCATACCATAAGGGTATGTTTAGTTGTGTAAGAAACTGCCAAACGGCTTTATTGAAATGTCCGTGTATACACTTTCATTTTGTAGTAATTTCCTGACAAAATTTATTACATTCCTTTGCTGCCTGTCAAAGCCCCAGCTAGTCCAAAGCAGGCGCAGCGACCACAGGTGGCCCTGCCAACTGCTCAGCTCAC
>NW_027907007.1:0-234 GCF_054177405.1 Leptonychotes weddellii | reverse complement strand
CACCAAACTGTTTTCCACAGAGGCTGTATGTACCTTTTTACATTCCCACCAGCAATGTGTGAGGGTTCTAATTTCTCCACATCCTTACCACTACTTGTTTTCTGTATTTTTTAATTATAGCCATCCTACTGGGTATGAGGTGGTATCTCACTGTGGTTTTGATTTGCATTTCCCTAATGATTAATGTTTAATGATGTTAAGCATCTTTGATGTGCTTGTTAGCTATTTGTGTAT
>NW_027907006.1:0-234 GCF_054177405.1 Leptonychotes weddellii | reverse complement strand
TAAATGGCAAACTGTGGATTTATTTTAAATGTTTCTACTTTTTATCCATGTACTTTTATAAAAATTTGTACATATTTTTATGCTGCATTTTCAAGAACATTTATTTCCAACAACACAGATAAATATATTCCTGCATATCTGGATTTTTTATTTGTTTTCTATGAGGGAGGGACTAATCTGAAAAAAAACTAGAATTAGTCATAAAAACTTTACCAAAAATGGAACAAATCACAT
>NW_027907005.1:0-234 GCF_054177405.1 Leptonychotes weddellii | reverse complement strand
ATACACAAATGAAAACAGAACATGCAGTTATTCTTAAATCACCCAGAGCAGAGGTGGGTGGGGGGAGAGTGGGTGAAATAAAAAGTATTAAGAGTACACTTATCTTCATGAGCACTAAGAAATGTATAGAATTGTTGAATCATTATATTGTAATTAATATAATGCTGTATGTTAATTATACTTGAATTAAAAAAAAAAAACCTTAGGAATAAATCCAGCAAAATTGGCATATCT
>NW_027907004.1:0-234 GCF_054177405.1 Leptonychotes weddellii | reverse complement strand
TTGGTTCCGAACGGCCCGGATCTGGCCATCGTGCCTCTGGCTCTTCCTGGGGGTAACCTCTGGGCGACCCCAGGCGCACACCAGGAGGAGGGAGAGCATGTTTATGGTCAGAGGGGCCAGCGCGCTCCTCTTGGGCTGCCTGGCGGCCTAGGCCTCTCTCCCCAACCCGACGGGAGCCTCAGACCTCCCCTCCCAGCCCCCCTGCACACACACCCCACGTGCTCAGGACCCCAG
>NW_027907003.1:0-234 GCF_054177405.1 Leptonychotes weddellii | reverse complement strand
CCATTGTTTGCCTTTAATGGGGGGTGGGATTGGGATATTCTCTACACATTTTCTTTTTTAACTTTGCACTTTCTTTATATAATAGTTTGCATTTTGGTTATTTGCTGCCCTGGATACTTTCAGGAAGAATGACTTAAATATTCAGGGTGAGTGAGTTGGATATAAGATCTGAAGTTTTCAGCTATGAAAACAGGAAAAAAACATAACCTTTTAACTTGACTGTGGAAGATGTTG
>NW_027907002.1:0-234 GCF_054177405.1 Leptonychotes weddellii | reverse complement strand
TCCCACCCCATCCCCAAAATTTAAAATATGTGTGAGCCCCTGGGCATGTATAAAGAAAGAAAAAGGAGAAGGGAGATTGTTGAAATAAAGGTAACTAAGGAAGGAGGACTGTATGCATGATATGCTGTATATGCTTGGCAGTAAATAACAAAACTGGAATTCAGGTACAAAGTGTACTTCAATTTTTTTCATAATTCTATATTTGTTTTTATAAAATTATACTTGCAGTAAATA
>NW_027907001.1:0-234 GCF_054177405.1 Leptonychotes weddellii | reverse complement strand
TGCAATTCCACCTCCGGCAAAGACATTTGGAAACCAGGGCAGGAGGCCCCTCCCCCAGAAGATCAGCAAGAACAGCCAGCCAAGACCAAGTTTACTGAACAATGAGAATGGCAGAACTCCAGCGCTAGGGGAATACCGCACATAGAATCCATGGCTTTTTTCCCATGATTCTTTAATCTTTCAAAGTTAAATTTTTTTGAATTTTTCTTTTTCCCTTTTTCAACCAACATCTTA
>NW_027907000.1:0-234 GCF_054177405.1 Leptonychotes weddellii | reverse complement strand
GAGGACCCCCTGCCAGCAGGGGGCCTTCCAGTCTCGAAGTCCTTCGGACTGTTCATTTCTCTTCAGTAGCTTTTTCTGTCTGTTTGGATCAGATACATTTTATTGACTTATCTTCATGTTCACGGACATCTGCCAGTCTTTCCCATTCTGCTCTTGGACCTAGGCACTGAATTTTTTTATCTCTGTTACTGTATTTTGAGCTCTAAAATTTCCAGTTTGCTCTTTTCTAGATCT
>NW_027906999.1:0-1468 GCF_054177405.1 Leptonychotes weddellii | reverse complement strand
TCTCCGTTTCTGTCTGTGCTGCTATAAACTGCAGCATCCTGGGTTGTGAGCCCCTCAGCAGCACTCCCAGTCCTCCCCTCAGGTTGGGGCATGTCTCTGCCCTTTGTGCTTCTAAAACCACCAGCCACCCCCAGTTCCCATGTGGCCTGGCCGCTCTCGGTTTCCTTCCAGGGAGCTACCCTAAAGTCCTTTCCCCATTGCTACTGGTGTGCAAGTCTGTGCCCCATGCCCAGCGCGGGAGGCTATCGCTTACCGGCGGTGTAGGATCCCCATGGCCAGGCTCCCTCCCCCTTCCGTTTATCCTCCATATCTGCCCATAGAATCAGAGCTCCCTGCTTCGTACCTTAAAACTAAATGCCTGCAATATTCTGTTTGTAGAGATCCAGATCTATCTTCTTACATCTCAGGCTGATTTCGTGGGTATTCAGAGTGGTCTGGTAGATATCCAGCTTAATTCTGGGGTCCAGTTGGAATAGGGTCCCCTACTTCTCTGCCATCTTTTCTAAGATATTTCGTTCTGGGGAAGAAAGCAGTGATGGCTGGTGATCAGCAGAAATTCTGTGCTGGGTTCAAAGCTCAGGCAGGTGCTGCCATTGTTTAGGAGCCTCTTGTAAGCCAAGAGGTCTGGGCTGGTCATGGTTGGATGGATATGGTCATGTTTCTAGGGCTTGCCTTGGCTCATACTGTGTTCAACTCTGGGTATTGCATTTTAGAGACACTGACTATCAGGAATGAGTTCTTACAAGCCTACTAATGTGAAGAGAGAGGGGACCTTGCCTTAAATTTCTTTGTATTCCACATCATATCAGTATTCTTTTTTTTTTTTTTTTTTAAGATTTTATTTATTTATTTGAGAGAGAGGATGAGAGGAGAGAGAGAGCACATGAGAGGGGGGAGGGTCAGAGGGAGAAGTAGACTCCCTGCTGAGCAGGGAGCCTGATGCGGGACTCGATCCCGGGACTCCAGGATCATGACCTGAGCTGCAGGCAGTTGCTCAACCAACTGAGCCACCCAGGCGCCCTCAGTATTCTTTTTTCTATTATGTTATGTTAGTCACCATACGGTACATCATTAGTTTTTGATGTAGTGTTCCGTGATTCATGTTTGCATGTAACACCCAGTGCTCCATGTAAAACATGCCCTCCTTAATACCCATCACCGGACAATATTCCTTTTAAAGAAAGCATAACTTGACCTTCAAATATTTTAAAACACTCTTCTGTATAAGAAAGAGTTGAATTTATTGGTAACTCTAGACTAGGGTTTTGCATACTTTGGTAACCAAACCTAAGTCTTTATACCTGATGCACAGCAAAGCCAATCATTGAGACATTGAATATGAAGCAAGGAAACGGTTTATTGAAGAGCCAGCTAAACCAGGAGACAGGAAAGCCAACCTCAAATCTACCCCTCTAAGTGGGAGAGTCAGAGATTTTTAAGGCAAATAAAAAAGGGTCTGGTTATAGGG
>NW_027906998.1:0-234 GCF_054177405.1 Leptonychotes weddellii | reverse complement strand
TGAACTTGGATGCAGAAGATCTGAGTTTGAGACCTCCTGTGTGTTCCTTGCTCTGTGTTCTCAGTTCTCTTATCTATAAGAGTTGTGTGGTGGTATTGGTGATAGAGTGATGATAGTGGTGGGGATGGAGATGGTGGGGGTGGTGATGGTGATGGTGGGGATGGTGATGGTGATGGTGGGGATGGTGATGGGGATGGTGAGGATGGTGATGGGGATGGTGAGGATGGTGATGGG
>NW_027906997.1:0-234 GCF_054177405.1 Leptonychotes weddellii | reverse complement strand
TAGAGAAAGAATTTATAACTGCAAGATTTCTAAAGCAAATGCTCTAAGAAAAGGAAGGTCATAGACCAATAGTCAGGAAGAAACTTTTAGTCAAGCTGAGGGGAATGCTAAGGCCATCATGGTCATTTACCAAGTTAACTGGTAAAAGATCATGTATAACTGAGAAGACAAAAAGATTAGAATTGAGTGGAATGATTTAAAAAAAAAAAAAAAGAACTTCAAAAGGTAACGTAT
>NW_027906996.1:0-234 GCF_054177405.1 Leptonychotes weddellii | reverse complement strand
CTCCCCACTGAGTGCAGACCCCGACATGGGGCTTAATCCCAGACCCTGAGACCATGACCTGAGCCAAAACCAAGTCGGATGCCTAACTGTCCGAGCCACCCGGGGGCCCCTGTTTGGTTTCTTATAAGGATTGCTATGGAGGACGGACACCTTTCATTTTGGCCGTTGGCTGGGTCTTGTGGGCCCCTGGGGCAGGATCAGGAGATGCGGGTCATGTTTTCTTGTGGGAAGAGG
>NW_027906995.1:0-234 GCF_054177405.1 Leptonychotes weddellii | reverse complement strand
TCTTTTCTGTTTTTTGAACTCTTTTGTCTCTGCAATATGGGCCTGTCTGAAGTCTTCCATTCTTTTTTTCAAACCCAGCTAGAATCGTATGATGGTTGCTTTAAATTCTCCATCAGCCATATTGCTTATATCTGTTTCACTTAGATCTATGGCTATGACCATAACTTTTTGTTTAATTTCAGATGTTTCCTCAATCCTGGCATTTTCTCTAAGTCTTTTCTTCTCTGTGTTAGG
>NW_027906994.1:0-234 GCF_054177405.1 Leptonychotes weddellii | reverse complement strand
GTCGTCTGGGTTAATTTAGTAACACTCATGACTACCTGGCTGATTTCCACCAAAGTGCTATTGGGAAGAACGAAAGTCTGGTTGACAAGGTATTCCCGGAGTCTGGTTTTGTCAGCTTGCAAAGTTAATTCAGGTTTCATGTTATTCAAAACAGAAGCTGCTATATATATTAAATAACCTGCAGGTAGAAATTCCTGGTTGTCAAGCAAAGTAGATAGCGATGAATTCGGTCCC
>NW_027906993.1:0-234 GCF_054177405.1 Leptonychotes weddellii | reverse complement strand
TATCAGAACCAGGCAGTCTGGGTCCTGTCCCTCACGCACCTGCCACAACTATGAGGTGCTTCTTCCAGGGAGACACTGGCAACTTGGAGAAGGCAAGAGAGAGTTGGACAGGTGTCTGCCAGCTTCCCTGTTGAAGATGTTTGCATAGGAGCATAGCTAGCCACTAGATATGTGATAAATTAGAACCGTAACCTTCGAGTAGCTGTTTTTATTTATTTATTTTTAAAAGATTTT
>NW_027906992.1:0-234 GCF_054177405.1 Leptonychotes weddellii | reverse complement strand
TAATTAAAATTAAGTATTTCATTCCTCAGTCACAACAATCACATTTCAAGTGTTCAATTACACCTGAGGCTCTGGTTACCATACTCAGCAATGCTCATATAGAACTTTTCCATCATCACAGAAAACTCTTTTGGGCAGTGCTGATCAATGAATACCCATGATTAATCCAACTTAGCCATATTACAAGAGTATTAGGTAACGCTCTTCAAGAGATCTTTTAATGAAGTTAATGTT
>NW_027906991.1:0-234 GCF_054177405.1 Leptonychotes weddellii | reverse complement strand
TATTTTATTTTATTTTATTTTATTTTATTTTATTTTATTTTATTTTATTTTATTTTATTTTATGAGAGAGAGGGAGCATGCATGCAGGAGAAGAGAGATGGGGAGAAAGAGGGAGAGAGAGAATGAGAGAATGAGAGAGAGAAAGAGAATATCCCAGGCAGGCTCCACACTCAGTGTGGAGCCTAACGTGGGGCTTGATGTCACAACCCTGAGATCATGTCCTGAGTCGAAATC
>NW_027906990.1:0-234 GCF_054177405.1 Leptonychotes weddellii | reverse complement strand
CTCATTTTTCATGCCATTTTGATTTATACACATTGTTATTGTGTCTCTCTCACCTTCCTCTTTTGTTGTTGGAAGTTTAAATAATTTAAGTGATAAATAATATATAACACTGAAAAAAGAATTGCATAGGACTCCACATACAGACTATGAAAATAACACTCGGAGGCTGTAGGAGGATTGTTTTAATAGTTCTACTGCATCTGTCTCTGTTTTGTAGAAAACATTTTGAAATTG
>NW_027906989.1:0-1468 GCF_054177405.1 Leptonychotes weddellii | reverse complement strand
TTTCTGACTTTCCTCTTGTGATTGAGTTCTAGTTTCAAAGCATTGTGGTCTGAAAATATGCAGAGAGAATGATCCCAATCTTTGGTACCAGTTGAGACCTGAATTGTGACCTAGGATGTGATATATTCTGGAGAATGTTCCATGGGCACTAGAGAAGAATGTGTATTCTGTTGCTTTGGGATGGAATGTTCTGAATATATCTGTGAAGTCCATTTGGTCCAGTGTGTCATTTAAAGTCTTTATTTCCTTGTTGATCTTTTGCTTAGACGATCTGTCCATTTCAGTGAGGGGGGTGTTAAAGTCCCCCACTATTATTGTATTGTTGTTGATATGTTTCTTTGCTTTTTTAATTAATTGGCTCATATAATTGGCTGCTCCCATGTTAGGGGCATAGATATTTACACTTGTTAGATCTCCTTTTTGGATAGACCCTTTAAGTATGATATAGTGTCCTTCCTCATCTCTTATTACAGTCTTTGGTTTAAAATCTAATTTGTCTGAGCTAAGGATTGACACCCCAGCTTTCTTTTGGTGTCCATTAGCATGGTAAATGGTTTTCCACCCCCTCACTTTCAATCTGGGGGTGTCTTTGGATCTAAAATGAGTCTCTTGCAGACAGCATATCGATGGGTCTTGTTTTTTTTTAATCCAATCTGATAGGCTGTGTCTTTTGATTGGGGCATTTAGCCCATTTACATTCAGGGTAACTATTGAAAGATATGAACTTAGTGCCATTGTATTGCTTGTAAGGTGACTGTTACTGTATATTGTCTGTGTTCCTTTCTGGTCTATGTTACTTTTAGGCTCTCTCTTTGCTTCGAGGACCCCTTTCAATATTTCTTGTAGGGCTGGTTTTGTGTTTGCAGATTCCTTATTTTTTGTTTGTGCTGGAAGCTTTTTATCTCTCCTTCTATTTTCAAGGACAGCCTAGCTGGATATAGTCTTCTCGGCTGCATATTTTTCTCATTTAGTGCTCTGAATATGTCATGCCAGTCCTTTCTGGCCTGCCAGCTGTCTGTGGATAAGTGTTGCCAATCTAATATTTCTATTATTGTAGGTTACAGATCTGTTCTCCTGAGCTGCTTTCACGATTTTCTCTTTGTCTCTGAGACTCGTAAGTTTTACTATTAGATGTCGGGGTGTTGACCTATTTTTATTGATTATGAGGGGGTTCTCTGTGCCTCCTGGAGTTTGATGCCCGTTTCCTTCCCCAAATTAGGGAAGTTCTCTGCTATAATTTGCACCAATATACCTTCTGCCCCTCTCTCTCTTTCTTCTTCTTCTGGGATCTCAATTATTCTAATATTGTTTCATCTTATGGTATCACTTATCTCTCAAATTCTGCCCTCGTGATCCAGTAGTTGTTTATGTCTCTTTTTCTCCGCTTCTTTATTTTCCATCATTTGTTCTTCTATATCACTAATTCTCTCTTCTGCCTCATTTATCCTAGCAGTTAGAGCCTCCATTT
>NW_027906988.1:0-234 GCF_054177405.1 Leptonychotes weddellii | reverse complement strand
TCCCACCCCATCCCCAAAATTTAAAATATGTGTGAGCCCCTGGGCATGTATAAAGAAAGAAAAAGGAGAAGGGAGATTGTTGAAATAAAGGTAACTAAGGAAGGAGGACTGTATGCATGATATGCTGTATATGGTTGGCAGTAAATAACAAAACTGGAATTCAGGTACAAAGTGTACTTCAATTTTTTTCATAATTCTATATTTGTTTTTATAAAATTATACTTGCAGTAAATA
>NW_027906987.1:0-234 GCF_054177405.1 Leptonychotes weddellii | reverse complement strand
TTTTAATTGCATTAAAGCTAACCACAGTGTGTTGAATGGAAAATGGAGTAAGAGAAAAGACAATGAAGAGGGGAGAGGAGCAAGATGGCAGAAGAGTATGAGACCTAAATTTCATCTGGTCCCAGGAATTCAGCTAGATAGGGATCAAACCATTCTGAACACCTACGAACTCAAGAAGAGATTGAAGAAAAGAATAGCAACAACTCTCTGAACAGAAAAGCGACCACTTTCTGG
>NW_027906986.1:0-234 GCF_054177405.1 Leptonychotes weddellii | reverse complement strand
GGGTGAGCCTGGTGGTGGGTATTGAGGAGGGCACATTCTGCATGGAGCACTGGGTGTTATGCACAAAGAATGAATCATGGAACACTACATCAAAAACTAATGATGTAATGTATGGGGATTAACATAAGAATAAAAAAAAAAATCTACCTTCTGCAAATGGTGCCCAGTGTATGCTTCTGGGCCCCTGTCCACACACCCACCCCAGTGGCCAGTGCTGACGAGAAGCTGGGGGGC
>NW_027906985.1:0-234 GCF_054177405.1 Leptonychotes weddellii | reverse complement strand
TGATAGCCCAGCACCTCACTTACACATGGTGGGAGAGCAGGTTGTTGCTTTTTTTTCTTTTAACATTTCATTTGGAAATCATTTCAAACTGCAGAAAAGTTATAAGAATAAAAATAGTACAGAGAACACCATATACATTTTACCTGCATTCAATTGTTGCTAACATTTTACCCCATTTATCATTTGCTCTCTGTCTTCCTTCCCCCTCTCCCTCCTCCCTTCCTCCCCCTCTTT
>NW_027906984.1:0-234 GCF_054177405.1 Leptonychotes weddellii | reverse complement strand
GGGACACGCGGGGCCACCAGCAATGCCAGGACCCAGGACCCTCTGCTGGTTCTTGGCCGGGAAGCGGAAGGGCTGGGAACTGTGCTTTCTAGGGCTTGGGCAACCAGAAATAGTGTCTGTGCTGAGAGCTCTGCACACTCCAGCCCAGGAACGGGACCCCCACCGGCCCGTCGCCGTGCTCCTCAAACACGTCGGGGGCCGACCCAGGGCCGACCCAGGGCCCTGAAGGCGGAT
>NW_027906983.1:0-234 GCF_054177405.1 Leptonychotes weddellii | reverse complement strand
GTTGCTGTTGCTACTGTTGCTGCTGCTGTTGTTACTGCTGCTGTTTTTGCTGTGATTACTACTGTTGTTGCTTCTGTTGTAACTATTACTGTTGCTGCTGCTGTTGCTGCAGTTACTATTGTTGCTGTTGCTATCCTTGCTACTGTTGCTGTTGTTGTTACTATTATTGCTGCTGCTGGTGTTGCTGTGGTTACTATTGTTGCTGCTGCTGCTGCTCCTGTTGTTGCTGTGGTT
>NW_027906982.1:0-234 GCF_054177405.1 Leptonychotes weddellii | reverse complement strand
GCAGCCCCACGGCTGCTCTGATTTATTATTCAAGCGTAAAGTGTAATGGACCCACTGAAGAAATTAAAATGTGTTTTTCAGCACCTGCTTCTCTTCTCCTCTGCTTTACCAGAAGACTGTAGCACATTCATCCCCGTGGCACATTCATCCACGAGCTGTTTGCCTCCTGCCTGCTCTGAGGGGACGCAGCACTTTTAATGGTGGGCACCATTAAGAACCGAAGGGGGGCGCCTG
>NW_027906981.1:0-234 GCF_054177405.1 Leptonychotes weddellii | reverse complement strand
TCTCCCAGGCCATAGTCACAAATTTCCTTAAAAATACTTAATAAGGGGCGCCTGGGTGGCTCAGTCGGTTAAGCATCTGCCTTCAGCTCAGGTCATGGTCCCGGGGTCCTGGGATCGAGCTCCGCGTCGGGCTCCTGCTACGCAGGAAGCCTGCTTCTCCCTCTCCCACTCCCCCTGCTTGTGTTCCCTCTCTCGCTGTGTCTCTCTCTGTCAAATAAATAAATAAAATCTTTT
>NW_027906980.1:0-234 GCF_054177405.1 Leptonychotes weddellii | reverse complement strand
CATCCCCTTAATCCAACGGATTGCAGACCAGTCCGTGTGGGCTCCTTTAAATTTTTCTGTACTTTCTAATCTTTGTTTCAGTGAACAATTACATTTATAACCAGAAAAATAAAATTTGAAAAGTCAAGAAAGCTGTCTTGTACAGTTTAGAAGTCTTTTCATTAAGACAGTGTGAAATTGTCAGGTTAAAAAAAAAAACTTTTAACTGCTTGGAAAATTGCAGCTATCCTGAAT
>NW_027906979.1:0-234 GCF_054177405.1 Leptonychotes weddellii | reverse complement strand
TTGTGGCACAGCATGTGAGTCGTTTACTAGTAGGCTCTGACCTCCTAATACTCTTTTTTTTTAAAAGTTTTATTTTATTATGTTAGTCACCATACATTACATCATTAGTTTTAGATGAAGTGTTCCATGATGCATTGTTTGTGCATAACACCCAGTGCTCCATGCAGAATGTGCCCTCCTCAATACCCACCACCAGGCTCACCCATCCGGGGGGGGGGGGGGGGGGGGGGGGGG
>NW_027906978.1:0-1468 GCF_054177405.1 Leptonychotes weddellii | reverse complement strand
AGGACAGAGGCCGTGATTGTGGCCCTGCTACGTACTAGTGAGATGATTTGGGTCTGTTATTTAACCTCTGTAAGTGTTGGTTTTTGCTCTTATAAAATGGAGATTGGACTATCCCTCTGTCAGGACTGTTGTGATGAACGGAGCAAAGGTATACAGAGCATCTAGGCTGCAGGGACAAAAAGGCAAGTTCTCCCCAAAATGTACCATACTAATGTAAGATGGGAATAGGAAGGGAAAGACAGGGCAGGGTATATAGGAACTCTGGACTACTTGCATCATATTTCTGTAAATCAAAAACTGTTCCAAAATTTTAAAGTTCACCTGAAAAAAATGTAATTTCCATTCCTGCCAACCAGCCCTCCCTTCCCTCCTCCCCGCTTCCCCCAAGTCCTTCAAGGGCTGCCTCCTCCGTTTTTGAAAACCTAGTATCACATCATTTCAAAAATAAAAAGGATTATTGGCTGGATTTGGGGAATCTTCTTCTTAATCTTACAGGACATTCTGCCATCATGGAATATAACCTGGGGCCTCTTCTGCTATCTAAGCAGTAAAAAAGAGAAGCCCCAAATTGTCGTGACCTCTTTGTCCCTGAGACCAATCCAAAGTCAAACAAAAAAACAGAAACCCGGCTTCCTTTTCTAATGAAGATGGTTGTTAATGAAAAAAAAAATATCCTTGGCTTCTAGGGAAGCTGGTCATTTTACCTGGTCTTTCGCTGGCTGACAGTGTTACCTTATACGGCCCCTCCATCCATCTCAATAAGGAATCAGCACACACACCTCTGCCCACTGCACTCTTCCAGATGGGCAAGCCCTGCGCACCGTGTGGAGAAGAGAATAAAGCTATTTGTCTTCCTTGACAGGCCACGTCCGTCCTTGTCATATATTAGATGCTGCTAATAATCTATGTCTATGCATTTAGGAGGATAAAAAAAATTTGTGTCCTTGCGGTAGTCACAGAATGACATGCGCCGATTTCCTCTCTTCATGAGTATGTAGATGAGTAGTGTCCCTCTTGTAATTTCAGGGGCAGACTGTAAATTCCAGTGGGTCCTAACAGAATCGTGGCCTTCTAGGGATATGAATGCATTTGAGTCTGGTTAATTCAATCACACTTTCCCTTGGCATCATGTATCCTTCCAGGTACAGGGGAATGAATGCATTTATTTATTTTCTGAGTAAGTAAATTCACTATTGGCTATTCAACTCTATCTCCAGCCCTAGAAAAAGAGAAAATGTACAGTGCAAGCATTTTTGAGGCTGGTGTTGAGTACAAACAAGGGAAGAGAAGTCAGAAGCACATACAACAGGAGCTTAAACACAGGGTTGATTCAGAAAGTCATTCAGAGGGCGTTATGATTGGGAGTCTCCATGGTATGAACTGGTAAACAAGCTACGGAGAGTTCAGATTTTATTTCTTCTTTTGAGCCATCATTATCAACCTCCTAAAACCATGACCACCTGACCCT
>NW_027906977.1:0-234 GCF_054177405.1 Leptonychotes weddellii | reverse complement strand
GGGACATTGGAATGCTTCATGGTGTCACTTATTTCTCTATTTTCATGGATTCTGAGTTGTTTTTCCCTGGCCTCCTCTTTTCCCTTTTTATCTATTATATTGTCTTCCAGGTCACTTATTCATTCTTCTGCCTCACTTACCCTAGCTGTTAGATTATCTAGATTGGATTGGATCTCACTGATAGCATTTTTAAGTTCTGCCAATTCAGCTTTCATTTCTGCCCTTAGAGACTCT
>NW_027906976.1:0-234 GCF_054177405.1 Leptonychotes weddellii | reverse complement strand
GGGGGGCGGAGCAAGATGGCGGAGGAGTAGGAGACCTGGATTTCCTCTCCTCTCAGGAATTCAGCTGGATAGGGATCAAACCATTCTGAACACCTACAAACTCAACAGGAGATCGAAGAAAGGAATAGCAACAACTCTCTGAACAGAAAAGCGACCACTTTCTGGAAGGTAGGACGTGCGGAGAAGTGAATCCGAGGCGATATTCGGGAGGATAGACGGCGGGGGAGGGGCCTC
>NW_027906975.1:0-234 GCF_054177405.1 Leptonychotes weddellii | reverse complement strand
CTCCCCACTGAGTGCAGACCCCGACATGGGGCTTGATCCCAGACCCTGAGACCATGACCTGAGCCAAAACCAAGTCGGATGCCTAACTGTCCGAGCCACCCGGGGGCCCCTGTTTGGTTTCTTATAAGGATTGCTATGGAGGACGGACACCTTTCATTTTGGCCGTTGGCTGGGTCTTGTGGGCCCCTGGGGCAGGATCAGGAGATGCGGGTCATGTTTTCTTGTGGGAAGAGG
>NW_027906974.1:0-234 GCF_054177405.1 Leptonychotes weddellii | reverse complement strand
CTGGGTGGCTCAGTTGGTTAAGCGACTGCCTTCAGCTCAGGTCATGATCCCAGGGTCCTGGGATCGAGTCCCGCATCGGGCTCCCTGCTCTGCAGGGAGCCTGCTTCTCCCTCTCCCACTCCCCCTGCTTGTGTTCCCTCTCTCGCTGTGTCTCTCTCTGTCAAATAAATAAATAAAATCTTTAAAAAAAAAAAAAAGAACTTGTATATCATGTCTATACTTTGTGTAGGCCAT
>NW_027906973.1:0-234 GCF_054177405.1 Leptonychotes weddellii | reverse complement strand
GCTGTGATTACTACTGTTGCTGCTGCTGTTGTTATTGCTGCTGTTTTTGCTGTGATTACTACTGTTGTTGCTTCTGTTGTAACTATTACTGTTGCTGCTGCTGTTGCTGCAGTTACTATTGTTGCTGTTGCTATCCTTGCTACTGTTGCTGTTGTTGTTACTATTATTGCTGCTGCTGGTGTTGCTGTGGTTACTATTGTTGCTGCTGCTGCTGCTCCTGTTGTTGCTGTGGTT
>NW_027906972.1:0-234 GCF_054177405.1 Leptonychotes weddellii | reverse complement strand
CACCAAACTGTTTTCCACAGAGGCTGTATGTACCATTTTACATTCCCACCAGCAATGTGTGAGGGTTCTAATTTCTCCACATCCTTACCACTACTTGTTTTCTGTATTTTTTAATTATAGCCATCCTACTGGGTATGAGGTGGTATCTCACTGTGGTTTTGATTTGCATTTCCCTAATGATTAATGTTTAATGATGTTAGGCATCTTTGATGTGCTTGTTAGCTATTTGTGTAT
>NW_027906971.1:0-234 GCF_054177405.1 Leptonychotes weddellii | reverse complement strand
AAAATCAAGTTAAATGTAGCTTTTCTGGGGCGCCTGGGTGGCTCAGTTGGCTAATCGACCAACTCTTGATTTCAGCTCAAGTCATGATCTCTGGGTCCTGGGATACAGCCCTGCATGGGGCTCCATGCTTACAGGGAGTCTGCTTGAAAATTCTCTCTCTCCGTCTCCCTCTGCTCCTCCCCCAGCTTGCATGCACACACACTGTCTCTCTAAAATAAAAGAAATAAATCTTTT
>NW_027906970.1:0-234 GCF_054177405.1 Leptonychotes weddellii | reverse complement strand
GGGACACGCGGGGCCACCAGCAATGCCAGGACCCGGGACCCTCTGCTGGTTCTTGGCCGGGAAGCGGAAGGGCTGGGAACTGTGCTTTCTAGGGCTTGGGCAACCAGAAATAGTGTCTGTGCTGAGAGCTCTGCACACTCCAGCCCAGGAACGGGACCCCCACCGGCCCGTCGCCGTGCTCCTCAAACACGTCGGGGGCCGACCCAGGGCCGACCCAGGGCCCTGAAGGCGGAT
>NW_027906969.1:0-234 GCF_054177405.1 Leptonychotes weddellii | reverse complement strand
TGTGGACATTGCTGCTATAAACATCGGGGTGCACGTACCCCTTCGGATCCCTACTTTAGTATCTTTGGGGTAAATACCCAGTAGTGCAATTGCTGGATCCTATGGTAGCTCTATTTTCAACTTTTTGAGGAACCTCCACAAAAGATGTCTAGAGATTCTAAACCCTTGTTTGTTCATCATGTGCTAATGCTTACTAGTAGGATTTTAACTATAATAGTAATAAGAAAATGAGTG
>NW_027906968.1:0-1468 GCF_054177405.1 Leptonychotes weddellii | reverse complement strand
CGAACGTTTCCGTCTCTGGCACCCAACCCCGTGTGGAGTCTCCAAACCCAGCAGATCCCTGCGGTGTGCTCCCGCACCGCTCCTCCCGGGGGAGGAAGGGGAGTCTCCCCGGATCTGCCGCTTGTTGGGTCCCTGCTGGAGGAGCAGTGGCCTGACTGTGCCACGGATTATGGTTTATGGCAACCCCGAGCTGAGAACCCGCGCCTCGGCTCCGTCTCTGCAGCCAGCTTCCCTGCTCCAACACCTGGGAGCTCTGCCGCACTCAGGCACCCCAGTCTTTTTGTGACCCCGAGGGTCCTGAGACCACACTGTCCCCGTGAGGGTTCCAGCCCCGCTTAGCCACTGGAGTGACGTCCCTCAGCGGAGCCGACTTCTAAAAGTTCTGATTTTGTGCTCCGCGGCTCTGTCGCTTGCCAGAAGCGGCCGGCCAACAGAGGCCCCCTTCTGCACCGTCTATCCTCCCGAATATCACCTCGGATTCACTTCTCCACACGTCCTACCATCCAGAAAGTGGTTGCTTCTCTGTTCCGAGTTGCTGCTATTCTTTTCTTTGATCTCCTGTTGAGTTCGTAGGTGTTCAGAATGGTTTGATCCCTATCTAGCTGAATTCCTGGGACCAGACGAAATCCAGGTCTCCCACTCCTCTGCCGTCTTGCTCCTCCCTGCAAAAGATTGCAGTTTTAATAAATATGAATTAGTTGTGTAGTGCTACAGATAATAAAAGGATCCTTTATATTGAAACAATATAACATTTATAGCTAGTGCTGGGCATTTCCTTGGTAGATATTTTCTGCAATTCCATCCCTCAGGTAGAACATGGAAAATTGAGCAGATATTATTAAGATATATGTAATAAATGCTCAGTAAATATGAATTCATTATTTGAATTACAAAGAATCTCAAATAAGTCAAAGGTTTCAGACCAGAGCAGAGGCTGTTTATTTAGCCCAAAGAAAAGCATATTATTGAGTGTTTTCTTTATGTTCTCATGTGACACAGTCTTTCACTAATTGTAACTCAGCTTTCTATCTTCTTTGGAAGTCCTGAACTGTGATTAAAGATGTCTGCTGTTTGTTTTTAATGATGCTTATTTTCATTTCTGTGACTTAAGCTTGACTTCATCATTGAGAGCAGCTCCATCAGTCCTACTGGAAATGAGAATGTTGTGGTTAACATGGGTATTGGGCAGTACTATAAGTTATTAATGAGTCGTTATTTACACTTAAAAGTTTGGCTAATGTGTTTGTGATTATAGACATAAAAATTTACTTTAAAACAGCTATTGGCAAGGTCAGGAGATAAATTCTGTATTCCTATCCACTGTGCACTCAAAGAAACGATTTATTCAAATACAAAAGCCCATTTTACACCCTCATAAATTGTTTACTAAACTCTAGATATTGGTCTTAAATATTGGGGAAAGAAATTAATGTTGGACATATTTGTCATTTCTTTGAAATGCTGTATC
>NW_027906967.1:0-234 GCF_054177405.1 Leptonychotes weddellii | reverse complement strand
GCAGCCCCACGGCTGCTCTGATTTATTATTCAAGCGTAAAGTGTAATGGACCCACTGAAGAAATTAAAATGTGTTTTTCAGCACCTGCTTCTCTTCTCCTCTGCTTTACCAGAAGACTGTAGCACATTCATCCCCGTGGCACATTCATCCACGAGCTGTTTGCCTCCTGCCTGCTCTGAGGGGACGCAGCACTTTTAATAGTGGGCACCATTAAGAACCGAAGGGGGGCGCCTG
>NW_027906966.1:0-234 GCF_054177405.1 Leptonychotes weddellii | reverse complement strand
TCTCTCTCTTGCAAATAAATTAAAAAAAATCTTTAAAAAAAAAAAGGGCACGTTCTGCATGGAGCACTGGGTGTTATGCACAAACAATGAATCATGGAACACTACATCAAAAACTAATGATGTAATGTATGGTGATTAACATAACAATAAAAATTTAAAAAAAAAAGAGACAGTTAGAATAAGACAACATGTTTCCCTTTACAAGAAGGAAGTTTCTAACCTCAGAATGTACCT
>NW_027906965.1:0-234 GCF_054177405.1 Leptonychotes weddellii | reverse complement strand
GGGCGTGGTTCCGTCTGCCGAGGTCCATCCTCACAGGTGCCAGGGGCGTGGTTCCCTCTGTTGAGGTCCATCCTCACAGTGCCGGGGCCGTGGTTCCATCTGCCGAGGACCATGCTCACCAGTGCGGGGGGGCGGCATGGTTCCATCTGCCGAGGTCCATCCTCACAGGTGCCAGGGACGTGGTTCCATCTGTTGAGGTCCATCCTCACAGGTGCCGGGGCGTGGTTCCGTCTG
>NW_027906964.1:0-234 GCF_054177405.1 Leptonychotes weddellii | reverse complement strand
TTTTAATTGCATTAAAGCTAACCACAGTGTGTTGAATGGAAAATGGAGTAAGAGAAAAGACAATGAAGAGGGGAGAGGAGCAAGATGGCAGAAGAGTATGAGACCTAAATTTCATCTGGTCCCAGGAATTCAGCTAGATAGGGATCAAACCATTCTGAACACCTACGAACTCAAGAAGAGATTGAAGAAAAGAATAGCAGCAACTCTCTGAACAGAAAAGCGACCACTTTCTGG
>NW_027906963.1:0-234 GCF_054177405.1 Leptonychotes weddellii | reverse complement strand
ATACAAAAATGAAAACAGAACATGCAGTTATTCTCAAATCACCCAGAGCAGAGGTGGGTGGGGGGAGAGTGGGTGAAATAAAAAGTATTAAGAGTACACTTATCTTCATGAGCACTAAGAAATGTATAGAATTGTTGAATCATTATATTGTAATTAATATAATGCTGTATGTTAATTATACTTGAATTAAAAAAAAAAAACCTTAGGAATAAATCCAGCAAAATTGGCATATCT
>NW_027906962.1:0-234 GCF_054177405.1 Leptonychotes weddellii | reverse complement strand
AGAGGGGCGCCTGGGTGGCTCAGTTGGTTAAGCGACTGCCTTCGGCTCAGGTCATGATCCTGGAGTCCCGGGATCGAGTCCCGCATCGGGCTCCCTGCTCGGCAGGGAGTCTGCTTCTCCCTCTGACCCTCCTTCCTCTCATGCTCTCTGTCTCTCATTCTCTCTCTCTCAAATAAATAAATAAAATCTTTAAAAAAAAATTGCTAGAAAGATATATCTTATGTTAAATGCTCT
>NW_027906961.1:0-234 GCF_054177405.1 Leptonychotes weddellii | reverse complement strand
GTTCGAGCCTCACATTGGGTGTAGAGTCTACTTAAAAAAAAAAAAAAGTTTATTCCTTTAGGGCTTGATTTTTAAATGTCCTTCACCAATGAAAGGAAGCAGGGTGTCATGGAGAAATGGCTAATTCTAGATGGGTATCAGGGAAGGGCAAGATAAGACTGAAGTCTCTTGTGTCAGAGCAAGACTAGTTATAAGGACAAAAAGTCAGTGTAAAGGGGCTCAACTGGCCAAATG
>NW_027906960.1:0-234 GCF_054177405.1 Leptonychotes weddellii | reverse complement strand
GCATCACTTCCCAACGGCAGCTCCTCCCGTGGCGCGGAGGGGCAGGCGGAGAGTGGGCCACAGAAGTGCCGCTCCACCCGATGCCCAGGACTGGGAAGGAGAGAGGGCTGGCCCGGCCCTGGGTTTCCCTCACCCGAAATTTTATTGACTCTTAAGCTAGTTATGATTACTTATAGATAATATAAAATTTAAGTGTCAGTATTTTTGCATATTCTGTATGTAACAATTTACTTT
>NW_027906959.1:0-234 GCF_054177405.1 Leptonychotes weddellii | reverse complement strand
CCATTGTTTGCCTTTAATGGGGGGTGGGATTGGGGTATTCTCTACACATTTTCTTTTTTAACTTTGCACTTTCTTTATATAATAGTTTGCATTTTGGTTATTTGCTGCCCTGGATACTTTCAGGAAGAATGACTTAAATATTCAGGGTGAGTGAGTTGGATATAAGATCTGAAGTTTTCAGCTATGAAAACAGGAAAAAAACATAACCTTTTAACTTGACTGTGGAAGATGTTG
>NW_027906958.1:0-234 GCF_054177405.1 Leptonychotes weddellii | reverse complement strand
TTGGTTCCGAACGGCCCGGATCTGGCCATCGTGCCTCTGGCTCTTCCTGGGGGTAACCTCTGGGCGACCCCAGGCGCACACCAGGAGGAGGGAGAGCATGTTTATGGTCAGAGGGGCCAGCGCGCTCCTCTTGGGCTGCCTGGCGGCCTAGGCCTCTCTCCCCAACCCGACGGGAGCCTCAGACCTCCCCTCCCAGCCCACCTGCACACACACCCCACGTGCTCAGGACCCCAG
>NW_027906957.1:0-1468 GCF_054177405.1 Leptonychotes weddellii | reverse complement strand
TTTTTTTTTAAATCCTTTCTTTTTTCAAACAACTTCTTATCAACTCCTTTGACAAAAATTTTTATAATTTTCATCTTTACAGTCATATTCCCTTCATCATATCAACCCTTATTTTTGTACATATATAAGTTTTTCTTTCTTTAAAATTTTGGGAGGCACTTTCTTCTAACAAACCAAAATACACCCAAAATCTAGTGTGTGGCACTGATCTATGCACCATTTTCTCTTTCTTTTTTCTTTCTTTCCCTTTCTTTAGGTCTTTTCTGATTTGTTTAGAGTATATTTTCTGGGGACGTTGTTACCCTGTTAGCATTTTGTTCTCCTTTTCATCTATTCTCCTCTGGACAAAATGACAAGAGGGAAAAAATCACCTTAACAAAGAGAACGAGAGGTAGGGCCCTACTCAATACGGACATTAGTATGATGTCGGATCAAGAGTTCAGAATCATGACTTTAAAGATACTAGCTGGGCTTGAAAAAAGCATGGAAGCTATTAGAGAAAGCCATTCCGGAGAAGTAAAAGAACTAAAATCTAACCAAGTTGAAATCAAAAAGGCTATTAATGAGGTGCAATCAAAAATGGGGGCGCTAACAGCTAGGATAAATGACGCAGAAGAGGAATTAGTGATATGGAAGACCAAATGATGGAAAATAAAGAAGCTGAGAAAAACAGAGATAAACAACTACTGGATCATGAAGGCAGAATTCGAGAGATAAGTGATACTATAAGATGAAACAACATTAGAATAATTGGGATCCCAGAAGAAGAAGAAAGAGAGAGAGGGGCAGAAGGTCTATTAGAGCAAATTATAGCAGAGAACTTCCCTAATTTGGGAAAGGAAATAGGCATCAAAATCCAGGAGGCACAGAGAACCCCTCTCAAAATAAATAAATATAGGTCAACACCCCAACATCTAATAGTAAAACTTACGAGTCTCAGAGACAAAGAGAAAATCCTGAAAGCAGCTCAGGAGAAGAGATATGTAACCTACAATGGTAGAAACATTAGATTGGCAACAGACCTATCCACAGAGACCTGGCAGGCCAGAAAGGACTGGCAGGATATATTTAGAGCACTAAACGGGAAAAATATGCAGCCAAGAATACTATATCCAGCTAGGCTGTCATTGAAAATAGAAGGAGAGATAAAAAGCTTCCAGCACAAACAAAAACTAAAGGAATTTGCAAACACGAAACCAGCCTTACAAGAAATCTTGAAAGGGGTCCTCTAAGGAAAGAGAGAGCCTAACAGCAACATAGACCAGAAAGGAACACAGACAATATACAGTAACAGTCACCTTACAGGCAATACAATGGCACTAAATTCCTGTCTTTCAATAGTTACCCTGAATATAAATGGGCTAAATGCCCCAATCAAAAGACACAGGCTATCAGATTGGATTAAAAAACAAGACCCATTGATATGCTGTCTGCCAGGGACTCATTTTAGACCCAAAGACACCCCCAG
>NW_027906956.1:0-12875 GCF_054177405.1 Leptonychotes weddellii | reverse complement strand
ACCCAGTCACCCCCTCCCTCCCACCCCACCCTCCACTCCAGCAACCCTCAGTTTTTAACTTTTACTTCTTATAAATATTTTAAAAAGTCTTATGGCTGGCTGGGCATTGACTCCTAATGAGAGAAGTCAGTTCAACACACTTACCTTAATGACTTAAATTTTAAAATTTTATTTCTTCTTTTGTGTTCCATCATTTATTTTATACTATTTCTTTTACTACTTTTCTCACTATTTTTGCTGATCTTATTAAGTTGTTACTCATTTATATCTTTCTCATGCTGATTTGTAAATTGTATTTTAATTTTCCATTTCATTTTTTTTTCATTTTCCTTGAGCTTTTAATCAGACATGTATTTCTATATTGCTATCTGAAAACTCTTCCTACCAAAAAATGCATCTTCTCCCATAAAAATATTGCATTCAAACCCTGACAATCACAAATCTGTAAGATGAGACTTTTAAAATACTTTTAGTCCTCTCTTTAGTTCCTTTTCTCCCATTCCTGGGTTTTATTAAAATTTTATTTTTAGTTCCCTACTCTAACTCTGTGGCCATATACCAGCAAGCAGATTATCACCGCCTGAAGACCAACCCACTTCCTCTCCTTGGTGTTGCTACCTTTTCTGAGTCTTGAGAACTGCTTATAAGTTGAGCATCCTTGTAGCCTCTGAAGTCAGGGAAACAGGTACACTAACCCAGTGCCACCGCAGTCCCTCCCCATGGGAGTGAACAGTTCCTTGTTGGTCCATACATTTCTGTGCTCAGAGCCTTTGACTCAGGGCTCTCAATGCTGGTATCCAGCATCCAGCATCCTGATTCTTTTTTTTTTTTTTTAGATTTATTTATTTATTTGACAGAGAGACAGAGAGAGAGAGCACAAGCAGGGGGTGTGGCAGGCAGAGGGAGAGGGAGAAGCAGGCTCCCCGCAGAGCAGGGGGAGCCCAGTGTGGATCATGACCTAAGCCGAAGGCAGTCGCTTAACCAACTGAGTCACCCAGGCGCCCCCTGATTCTCATTGTTAGAACCTTCACAGTACTCAAGGTATTGCTTGAAGCCCACTTTCTATCAGCTGCAGGAAAGGCAGATTTAAAGGTGGAGAGACCGGGTGCCTGGGTGTCAGTTGGGTAAGCATCTGCCTTCGGCTCAGGTCATGATCCCAGAGTCCTGGGATCGAGTTCCATGTCAGGCTCCCTGCTCAGCCAGGAGCCTGCTTCTCCCTCTGACCCTCCCCCCTCTCATGCTCTCTCTCTCTGTAATAAATAAATAAAAAATAAATAAAGGTGGAGAGGTAACAGGTCTCCTTCAGAAATCTATCCTGTACCTTCTACCTCAAGAGAGACATTTAAAACAAAAAGCTGTGGTAGTATCACAGTAATCATTTTATTAAATCAAAAAAAAGGGTTAAACCAATTAGATACATATGGCTATCAGTAAGAAACCAAATATGGCAAAAAAGAATGGAAAATACTGCTTTAGCAGGCTTATTTCTTTCTGAAATATAGTTGTGGTCAATTTGAACAGCTGGACTTTTTTTTTTAAAGATTCTATTTATTTATTTGAGAGAGAGAGAGCATAAGAGAGAGGATGAGTGTGGGGGGTGGCGGAGGGGCAGAGGGAGAGGGAGAAGCAGACTCTCTGCTGAGCAGGGAGTCCGATGTGGGGCTCGATGCCAGGACCCTGGGATCATGACCTGAGCTGAAGGCAGATGCTTAACCAACAGCCACCCAGGTGCCCCCGAACAGCTGGACTTTAAAATTCTGGGTCAGAATTTACAGTAAAATTCTCTAACTCCCACCTACTCAGCAGAACTGCTGTTATCACCTACAACATTTATTATGTGCCCCCAAATCTGAATGTAATGAAAGTTCAACTATGTTAAGAAGAAGGCACCAGCTTACCTACCTTACAAACCATTCAAGACTTCCCCCAAAACCATTCTAATAGGAAAAAAAAAATCACAATAAATTGAGGTTTGTTTGTTTAAAATCAGTACATCTGATGTTAATTAAATTTATTCCATGTCTAGGTTTTACTTTTTATATCACTTTGTGATCCCTTGATCTTTATGTATATTTTACAGAGCATAAAAGAAAATTCACTCTTGAATGACTATAGAGGTTATAATTGTAATATTTTATATTATAGCATGTTTATGTCCATAGATTTTATATCATGTTTATGTCCCCAGTTTATTTAGTGGAGGGTTATATTCAAGATTTCCAATTCTCAATTGTCAAATTGTTACTGTAAGGAAAAAAATCAATAAACTTTTAATACATCAAAATATCCTTACAATTTAAGAAAAGAAGAGCTAACTCTGTTTTCTATTTTTACTAAGTCACTTCTACCTTGATATTACCAATTTATTCAAATAAACACAAAAGGTGTAATGCAGGGATACTGAGAATACCAGAAAGAATGAAATAGAGGAAAAAAGAAGAAATACTTAAAGTAGTAATGGTGAGAAAGTTCTAAAAGTGATGATAGAATTTGAACCACATATCCAAGAATCTCAAAGAACACCAAGCAGGGTAAATATAAAAATTCGTACCTAAATATATCATATTCAAACTGCAGAAAACCAAAGACAAAGAAAATTTTGAAAGAAGTTGGGAGGAATAGGAGGAATCAAAGCCTTACCTACAGAGAAACAAGGATAAGAATTATATTGGATCTCTCTTCAGAAACCATACAAACAAGAAGAGAGTGGAGTGAACTACTTAAAGTGTTGGGGGGAAAAAAGCAACACATTCAACTACGGTTCTGTATATGCAAAATTTTCTCCTTCAAAAGTAAATGGGAAAAAAAAGATTTTTTTCAGCAAAAAAAATTGAGAAAATGTGTCATTAGTAGTTCTGCCTTGAGAAAAATGTTGAAAGAAGTTCTTCAGAGAAGGAGAATATAGGTCAGAAACATTTACATAAAGAAAGTAGAGAAGGTATAAATAAAGGCAAAATAAAATATTTTACTTTATTTTTAACTTTTTATTCTTCTTCAATCTAGTAGATAACTGCTCAATACAATAATAGCAAAACAATGTATTCTGTGATTATACCTTGTGGCTAAGTGAAATAAATGATAGCAATGTTCTAAGAGGTGGTAGAGAGAAATTGGGCATGCTCTAAGATACCTGCACTACCTGTGAATTAGTTTAGTATTATTTGAAAGTGGAGGGGAAATTCCCCAGCTTGATAATAAGCATCTACAAAAATCTATAGTTAATATCATACTTAATTATGAGAAATTAGATGCTTTCTTCCTAAGATTAGAAGCAAGCCAAGGATATCCCATCTCACCATTCCCATTCAACATCATACTGGAAATCCTATCTCGAGCAATAAGACAAGACAAAAAAATGGAAAGTATCCAGATTGTGGTGGAAAAAATTAAAGTGTTGTTGTTTGCAAATGACATTGCAGGTATTTCTCTAGAAAACCGTAAAGAATGACCACCAACAACAAAAACTCCGGGAACAAAAAGTGATTATAGATTAGTATAGATTGGTAAACAAAAGTCAAGTACTTTCCTAGATATACCAGTAATTAACAACTGGAATTTGAAATAAAAAAATCATTTAGGGGCGCCTGGGTGGCTCAGTCCCTAAGTGTCTGCCTTCAGCTCAGGTCATGATCCCAGGGTCCTGGGATCGAGCCCTGCTTCGGGCTCCCTGCTCCGTGGGAAGCCTACTTCTTCCTCTCCCACTCCCCCTGCTTGTGTTCCCTCTCTCACTGTGTCTCTCTCTGTCAAATAAAAAAATAAAAACTAAAAAAAAAAATCATTTATTTTAGCACCAAAAAAGGAGGGGAAAATACTTATGTATAAATCTAACAAAATATGTACTAGATCCATAAGAGGAAAACTGTAAAACCCTGATGGAAGAAATCAAAGATTTAAGTAAATGGGGAGATATTCCATGCTTCTAGATTGGTAGATTCAATTAAGATGTAAGTTCTTCTCAACTTAAATTATAGATCCAATACAATTCCAATCAAAACACCATGAGTTATTTTGTGGATATCAACAAACTGACTCTAAAGTTTATCTGGAAAGGCAAAAGACCTAGAAGAGCCAATACAATACTAAAAAAGAACAAAGATGGAGGATGAACATTAAGACTTACTATAAATAAGTAATGCAGTGTGTTCTTAGTAAAAGAATAGACAAATTGATCAATGGAACATAATAGAGTCAGAAATACACCTGCACAAATTTAGTCACTTGATTTTTGACAAAAATGAGAAGACAACTGATAGAGAAAGATATTTTTCTCAACCTCAGCCAATACTTCTGGAACAATTTTATATGTACATGCAGCAAACTGAATCTTGACATAATTGACATAACCATGGACTGAACTGTTTCCTCCCCAAATCCATATGTTGAAACTCTACCACCAATGTGATTGTATTGGGAGATAGAGCCTGCCTTTAGTAAGCCATTATGTTTAAATAAGGTCATAAGAGTAGAGTCTTAATCTGATAGGACCGTGGCCTTATAAGAAGAAATCACTCTCTGCCATGTGAGGACATAGCGAGAAGACACCTATCTACAATCCAGGAAGAGAGTCTCACCAGTAACTGAATCCTGACAGACCTTTGATCTTGGACTTTTCAACCTTCAAAATTAAGAAAATAAAGTACTGCTGTTTAGGGCATCCAGTCCATGGTGTTTTGTTATGGCAAGCCCTAGTGGACAGACCTATGCCTTACATGAAAATTAACTCAAGGAGCGCCTGGGTGGCTCAGTCGTTAAGCATCAGCCTTCAGCTCAGGTCATGATCCTGGGGTCCTGGGATCGAACCCCCCATTGGGCTCCCTGTTCCATGAGAAGCCTGTTTCTCCCTCTCCCACTCTCCCTGCTTGTGTTCCCTCTCTTGCTGTGTCTCTGTCAAATAAATAAATTAAATTAAAAAAAAAATAACTCAAAATGGCTCAAAGACCTAAATGTAAAACACAAAGCTTTAAAACTTCTAGAAGATAACATAGGAAATTGAAGTGAACTTGGGTTTGGTGATGAGTTTTAAGATATAACACCAAAACTATAATCCATGAAATAAAAGATAGGCAAATTTGACTTCATTAAAATTAAAAGCTTCTGCTCTGTAAAAGATATATTTTTTTAAAAGATTTTATTTATTTGTCAGAGAGAGAGAGAGAGAACAAGCAGGGGAAGCGGCAGGCAGAGGGAGAAGCAGGCTTCCCAGTGAGCAAGGAGCCCGATGTAGGACTCCATCCCAGGACCCTGAGATCATGACCTGAGCCAAAGGCAGACACTTAACTGAGCCACCCAGGTGTCCTGTCTGTATAAGATACTATTAAGAGAATGAAAAGAAAAGCTGCAGATTAGGGGGAAATACTTGGAAAACACGTATTTGATATAGGACTTGTAGCCAAAATAAAGTACTCTCAAAAGTCAACAATAAGAGAACAACCCAATTATAAAATGGGTAAAATATCTGAACAGACCTCACCAAAGAATATATACAATGATAAATAAGCATTTGAAAAGATGCTCACATATATGTCATTAAGGAATTGTAAATTAAAACAACAATGAAATACCACACGTGCCTATTAGAATGGCTAAAATAAAAAAAAATCTCATAATTTCAAATGTTGGTATGGATGTGGAACTTTCATTCATTGCTGGTGGGAATAAAAAGTGGCACTGACACTTTGGAAGATAGTTTGATAGTTTCTTATAAAGTTAAACATAGTCTTATCATATGATTTAGCAATTGTGCTCCCAGGTATCTCCCCACAGGAGTTAAAAACTTGCATCCACAGAAACCTGTACATGAATGTTTATTGCAGGTGTTTCCTTAACTGCCCAAACTAGAAACAATCAAAATGCCTCTCAATAGGTGAATGGGTAAACAAACTGTATTTACACACAATGGAAAATTGTTCACTCAGGAGAAAATAAGCTATCAAGCAACAAAAAGACAAGGAAGAAACTTAAATGCATATTAGTAACTGACAGAATTCAGTCTGAAAAAGCTATGGGCTTCCAACCATGTGACAGTATAGAAAAGAAAAAACTATAAAGACAGTAAAACAAACAAAAAACAGGAGATGCTCTGCTCTGTAAAAGATATATTCTGGAGATGGTTCATGGAGATGGAAGAAGATATGAATAGTTAGAGCACAGGAGATTTTTAGGGTGGTAAAATTATTCCACATGATTGCTAATGGTGAATACATGACATAATACATTTGCCAAAACCCAAAGAACTGTACAACCTAGAATGAATGTTAATGAAAACTATCTACTTTAGTTAACAATATGTCAATATTGGTTCATCAATTGTAATAAATGTACCATGCTAGTACAAGATGTTAATAAGAGGGGAAACTCTTATGGGAGTTAGGAGGCTTGTGGAAACTGTACAAACTGCTTAATAAAAGTTTAAAAAATTGGAAAAAAAGTTAAAAAAATGCAAGTATTATATACTAGCTTATGATAACTAAAGGAAAGGAATACCAAAATGGAAGAATGGGGCAGTGTGCCATTCTGTCTCATCTCTCCCTGAGATATGTTAAAGATGGGCATCACATTTAAAATCCATTATGGCTCAGAATTTCTGGTGGTACCTGGGTGTGGAATATGAGGGAGGCAGAAAAAGTGGCAGGTTGTGATACTGGTAGAAAGACCCTGGTGGCTGGGAAATTTAAACTTCAGGGAGCCTCATTGTAAGAGCTTCTTTCATGATTGTGTTCCTAAATCAGAATTTGTAATTTTATATCAGAAATTTATATTTTCTTAAGGAGCCCCCTGCCTCTAAATTATATAAACTTTAGTTCCCACAAAACCTAGAAAGGACACATAAAGGAGTATGTATCCAAATCTGATTTGCTCAACATAAGGAGAATTAGGTGGCTCAGTGAGCAATTAGTTTATATTTTGTTCATACAGGTTTTTTTCTTGGCCTGCTAATGTATTTTATAATGTCTTGCTGAACTGAAATTGCCCAGATTGATCTATCTTCTTTGGAATTCACCAAACTGAAACTCCCTTGGATCTGAAAGATGAAAGCCAATGATTCAGATTTAAATTAGATTATTAGTGTCTTGGATAATAATTAACAAAATTTTAGGACAGCTTTGCTACATGAAGGAGTGCTGATATATTAATAAGGAACTTTACAGTACTATATATTCAAGTCAGCACAAAATATCATCTAAAATAAAAGATAGGCAGCTGTGTCATATCATCTTTTTGTTTGCTTGTTTCTTTTTATTCCAGGTTAGAGTAATTAGAAATACTTCCTATAGTATTAGAGAGAAACAGAAGGTCTATAAATACCAGTTATATATTTTTATGAGCTTTTCTGCTTCTCTAAATGAATTATATGTGGGACAAAATGGTGAGCTATTATTCAATATGTTGGGGCTAATGGGGCTTTAAATAAAATGGTAACAGAGCCTTAGAAACTAAATGTTTCTAAATTCAAAGAAATGGTTTGTCTTTACCAAGGAAAATAATATTTCCCTGCACAGGAGTAGAATTATCAGTATGCACCTTTGCTTCCTGAGAGTGCCATATAACAATGTCTTAACCATTAAAATTAATGACCTGGAATATAAGAGGCCTAAATAGCCCTATAAAGTGGGAAAAAAATTCTATCAATTCTCAAAAAGAGTGAAATAGATGTTGCACTTATCTAAAGGATACACTTAATGGAACAAAAAAATTGCCAAGTTACAGAGAATCCAAAATGTTTTTTAACTACTTTTAATTCAAAAACAGCTGAATCTCAAAAGATGGATTTACAACAACTTTAAAGTAATAATATATTTTTAAGGATCAAATTTTGCTGGTGAATATTAACAGTGTTCAGTTATACCAGTGATTCTCAACTGGGAGTGCCTTTGCTCTCCAGGGTACATTTGGCAGTGTCGGGAGCCATTTTTGGTTGTCACAACTGAGAGGTGGTGCTGCTGATCTCCAATGAGTACAGGCTGCTATACATACTACACTGTGTAGAACAGTCCCCACGAGGAATGTCACTGGTGCCAAGGTTGAGAAGCACTGAGACTGCCACAAATAAGTATCAAATTTATATAATCAGGGTTTGTGGTGTATCAAGAATTACCAATGATTTTGCATTCCCTACTTATTCATTTCATTCTGATATAATCTCAACTGTCCTTACAGACTACTGTCATTGTGAGGACTGGGGCCCCTCCATGTGCTTTCCTTTGTTGTTTTCCTTCCAGAGGGTGAACTGCTCAGTCAGTCTTAGAAGAGGCAGCCAAACTGAAGTTGGCCCTCAAAATCCCTTCCCTGGACTGTTCTCCAAAAAGCGTCTCTTAAAAGTATACTGTTGGAAGATGAAGGAAGATATGTTCTCTCTCCTTAACCTCTACCTACTACCACCAAATCAAAGAGTATAGTGCTGCATGAAAGTTCTTGTTTATTCATATGGGGGAAAAATGAAGTAAGAAATAGCTGTTTTCTATTTCAACGAGAATAACTAAAAACTAGTTTCAGAAACTAAGTATATGCAGTTTGGCAATATTCTTTATTCAAATATGAAAATGCATTAGGCCTATAAGCAGCAGGAGATGTAAAAGAAATGAGTGTTGACAGAGCTTATTAGTGGGCTGAACTGTGGTCCACCAAAAGATTTTTCCACCAAGTATCTGAAAACATGGTCTTATTTTGAAAAAGAACCTTTGCAGATATTATTAAGGTAGGATCTTGAGAAGAGAACATGCTGGATGAGAGTTGGCCTTAAATCCAATAGTAAGTGTCCTTTTTCGAGAACAGAAGGGGAGAGGACACATGGAAGGTCAGGGATGTGAAAATGAAGGCAAAGATTGGAGTCATTTAGCTACAAGTCAAAAAATGCCTACAGCCAGCAGAATATGGAAGAGACAAAAAAGGATTCTCCCAAACAGTCTTCAGAGGGACTGTGGCCCTGCCAAAATCTTTTAGATTTCTGGCTTCCAAAACTGTGAGAGAATATGCTTCTGTTGTTTTTAAGCCACGAGTTGTGGTAATTTGTTACAGCACCTAGGATACCAGGATACTAATATAGAGTCAAAGATCTGAAAGATATGAGGCAGCACCAGGAGAGTTTGCTTTAACTCTAGGCATCTCTGAAAGCTGGGAAAATAATACATGTGATAATTCCAGGTCATTTGAAGGAATACTGATAAAGGCAGAAATGGTGCCAGAATGTGCAGGATGTGTTTTGAGAAGAGCAGCAATCCATGACTCAATGCTGGTTCATGAGCTAGAGAGCCAACAGATACCTAGTGCCTGAAGGGGCTTGATTTCAACATGAAGTAAACTAAGGAGGTCAAAATGATGGACACGGTCGACAGTAGTAATGCTCTTTGTCAGGTGGGGGGCATCACTGTGCAAAATGAGAATCAGTGCCCTCCCTTAGGGCAGGACCCCAGTCACCAGCTAGAGTGAGGAGAAGACTTAGGAGTGTGTAGGGACATTTGGATGTTTAACAAACCTGCTGGCCAGGGAAAGATTCTAGTTCCTGAAGAACTATTCAAAGCCCCTAAAACCCAGAGTCCATTTGACTCATTGGAAGACATTGTAGCTCATGCACAAAATGATTCTCCAGGGTTATGCTGAAACTGCTGACTTTGATGAGGTTTTTCTGCAAGTGTTAAGGTTGAAAGCATTGTAATACAGTTAATAGGAGATGGAAAAGGTGAGGGAGAGGCAGTAAAAACAAAAAAGAATGTATGTTACAAACCACTGAATGATAAGATGAAACAATTAAAAACCATAGCGATAACTACTATAAAAAATTTGCCTTGTTCTGTATCTAGAGCAGTATCTGACACATTAGTAATCACTGTGCTCCATAAATTTATTACTGAATGGATGAGTAAATTTATAAATGAATGAACAAGTGATTTGGGGGAAAGAGAAAAGTTTATACTTAGTTCTTTATCCAACAAATTCCAAACTGAGGCTATGATGCCAATGTTAATACTGTAAATTTTTATTAAAATACATCAGTATCCAATGTAAATTATATGAATCCTGAAACTATTATTTTTCTAAATTAAAAATTAAATCACATTTGGCTATATATGGAAGCATATCATTTGAGGCTAAAAGAACTGTCATTGAATATACTGAATTTAAGTACACTTAAATAGTCTATTGTCTATTATACATAATCAAAAGAGATAAAGAGCAATTTTTCCCTTACAGAAACATATGTATTAGTGTGCTCACTATTCTAAGATTTTGTGTTATTGTATTGAAGATTGTTGCTTCAAATCAATGTTCCTTGGGTATTCGATTTTATTTTAAAAACAAAAGCACTTAGAATCACTTTGGAAGGAGATCTGGGAGGGTTTTTTTATAAAGTTAAGCTTAAACCCACCTATACCATGACTTAGCAATTTGACTCTAGAGTATATATCCAAGAGAAATAAAAATACATGTTTCCAAAAAGACACTTACAAAAATGTTGCAGTAGTTTTCTTCATGACAGCAAAATAATGGAAACAGCCCAGGTGTTTATTGAAGGGTGGGGGGATATAATGAAATATTACTCAGGAATAAAAACTAATGAACTACCAACACACTAGAACACACAGGTGAATCTCATACACATGCTCAGAGGAAAACATTTTATGAAATAGTATATACAGAGAGTATGTTTTCATTTCTATGAAGTTTAAGAACAGGTAAAACTAATCTATGGTGGGAAAAAAGATTAAAAAAACAGCAGTTGCTCCTAGAAGGTTGTAGGACAGGATTCCTTGTGAACAAGCGCAAGATAAGTTTTGGGGATAATATTCTATGCCTGTTAAAGGGTATACATTTTCAAAATTTATCTAATGGTACATCTAAAAGTTCAGTATTTTATTCTCTGTGATTTTTTCCTCCCAAGAAAGGAAAAATCTGCAAGCAAATACTGAACTCTAATGATATGCATGCTATAGTGCTTAGGGGGATAGTATACTGATATCTTCAACTTTGAAATGTATCAAAAAATGGACTGATGGACTGATAGAGGAATGGATAACTGTGTAATAAAACACGTATCGTAAAATACTAATGACTGAACCTAAATGGTGGTAGTATAGTCATTAAAATATTTCAGCTCTTCTGTAGTGTGAAAATTTTCATTAAAAAAAATAAGGAAAAATTAAAAGCACATGTTTCCATCTTCTAATTAACATTCACAGTGAGAATGCTTAAAAATCATGTAAAAATATTTTATTTCCATAGAAACAAGAGGATTTGCATAATTCTATTTCACTATAAGCATATTCAATTTAGTTTAAGATTGGTCATATTTTTGCTATTTCTTTGTGTTTTCCAGTTTTTAATTATAATCAGGTAATATACTTTGATCTTTATAATCATGGTTAATTTTATAAATACACACTATATTACAAAATTTCTTGATATAAATAGTTGATTCATTAGCCAGATGATGATAACCTGATGGATTTCAATTTGAGCATTTTCTTGAGGCTAATGAAAGCAATTTATGTGGAACCAGGGTGAAATGGTAAATTTAAAGGTAGTCAAAGTTCTATCTCATAATTCCACTACCAGAACATATGATGATCTAAATTAAAACATTTATTCTCTTTTTTGTAAGGATGGTAATGGAGTGCAGAAATATAGTCCCAAGATCCTTTCACGGCATTTTCTGAAGTAATTGCATAGCTCAATCCCTGAACCATACATCATGCATATTCCCTGATATTCCCTAGCATCATTTGAAGGTACCATATGATGTTGAAATACTGAAGATCAACTTGTCCATAATATCATGTCATCATTAACATTTTATGGTAGCTTAACAAGGCTTTCAAAGTGGATTAGCTTAGAAAGTTTTTTGTTTTTTTTTTAAATTCACTGTTAGTCAACAAGAACCTGCTGACTACATAGTATTGCATTGATAGTACGAAACTTTTCTGTCTGATTTCTTCCACTATTGGTTATGACATTATGCAACCTTTTAAAGCCATTTATGTATTATCTTAAAGTCATTTATGAAATATTAAATATGTATTTTATTATATTATTACACAGCTAAAAGAGCACATTATCCTTCAAAGGCAGTTAAGAATCAAACTCTGGGGGTGGAGCAAGATGGCGGAGGAGTAGGAGACCTGGATTTCATCTGGTCTCAGGAATTCAGCTGGATAGGGATCAAACCATTCTGAACACCTACGAACTCAACAGGAGATCGAAGAAAAGAAGAGCAACAACTCTCTGAACAGAAAAGCAACCACTTTCTGGAAGGTAGGACGTGTGGAGAAGTGAATCCGAGGCGATATTCGGGAGGATAGACGGTGGAGGAGGGGGGCTCCGTTGGCCGCTTCTGGCAAGTGATAGAGCCACGGAGCACAAAATCAGAACTTTTAGAAGTCGGCTCTGCTGAGGGACGTCACTCCGGTGGCTAAGCGGGGGGTGGAACCCTCGTGGGACAGTGTGGTCTCAGGACCCTCGGGGTCACAGAAAGACCGGGGGTGCCTGAGTGCAGCAGAGCTCCCAGGTATCGGAGCAGGGAAGCTGGCTGCAGAGACGGAGCCGAGGCGTGGGCTCTCAGCTCGGGGTTGTCACAAACCATGATCGGGGCACAGTCGGGCCACTGCTCCTCCAGTAGGGACCCAACAAGCGGCAGATCCGGGGAGACTCACCTTCCTTCCCCTGGAGGAGTGGCACAGGAGTGCACCACAGGGATCTGCTGGGTTTGGAGACTCCACACTGAGTCAGGTGCCAGAGATAGAAATGCCCGGTCACAGGCTGGGTGAGCACGGAGTGTGGCCAGAGACTGGGGAGACGGGAGTGACTGACTGCTTTTCTCTGGGGGCGCACTGAGGAGCAGGGCCCCGAGTTCTCGGCTCCTCCGGCTCCTCCAGGGCGGAGAC
>NW_027906955.1:0-234 GCF_054177405.1 Leptonychotes weddellii | reverse complement strand
TAATTAAAATTAAGTATTTCATTCCTCAGTCACAACAATCACATTTCAAGTGTTCAATTACACCTGAGGCTCTGGTTACCATACTCAGCAATGCTCATATAGAACTTTTCCATCATCACAGAAAACTCTTTTGGGCAGTGCTGATCAATGAATACCCATGATTAATCCAACTTAGCCATATTACAAGAGTATTAGGTAATGCTCTTCAAGAGATCTTTTAATGAAGTTAATGTT
>NW_027906954.1:0-234 GCF_054177405.1 Leptonychotes weddellii | reverse complement strand
TATCAGAACCAGGCAGTCTGGGTCCTGTCCCTCACGCACCTGCCACAACTATGAGGTGCTTCTTCCAGGGAGACACTGGCAACTTGGAGAAGGCAAGAGAGAGTTGGACAGGTGTCTGCCAGCTTCCCTGTTGAAGATGTTTGCATAGGAGCATAGCTAGCCACTAGATATGTGATAAATTAGAACCGTAACCTTCGAGCAGCTGTTTTTATTTATTTATTTTTAAAAGATTTT
>NW_027906953.1:0-234 GCF_054177405.1 Leptonychotes weddellii | reverse complement strand
TGGCGAGCAGAGAGCCCGATGCGGGACTCGATCCCGGGACTCCAGGATCATGACCTGAGCCGAAGGCAGTCGCTCAACCAATTGAGCCACCCAGGCGCCCAACAATTTCTATATTTTAACATGACCACTAGAAAACTGTCAATTACACATATAGCTTGCATCATATTTCTTTTGGATAGCACTGCTCTCTAGACTGTAGGTATTGATAATAATTTCACATACTTGTTCAACTTT
>NW_027906952.1:0-234 GCF_054177405.1 Leptonychotes weddellii | reverse complement strand
GAGAACACTCAGGGCCTACTCTCTTAGCCAATTTTGAATATACAGAACAGTGCGGTTACAATAATCACCATACTGTACCTTAGATCTCCAGAACTTATTCATCCTACATGACTGAGACTTTGTACCCTTTGACCAATGTCTTTCTATTTCCCTTACCCCCAGCCCCTGACAATCACCATTCTACTTTCTGGTTCTATGAGTTTGACAATTTTAGATTCTAGATGTGAGTGAGAT
>NW_027906951.1:0-234 GCF_054177405.1 Leptonychotes weddellii | reverse complement strand
TCACATAGATAAGAACAATAGAAGTTGAGAAACGTAGCCTAGGTGTAGCCACATAATGGAGTGTTGCCAAAGGAATATGGGTGGAAATAATGTTCGTCATTTCCAGGATGGACCCATAAAATGGCATACACAAGAGCCCCTCTCTCTTTCCCCATCTGTTAACTGAATGGAGAAGACCATGAATACCTATGGGGGGGGGGGGGTGCACGGGGCAGACCCAGAAAATGGAAGAAG
>NW_027906950.1:0-234 GCF_054177405.1 Leptonychotes weddellii | reverse complement strand
TTACAGATGGGAACAGTGAGGCACACAGACTCCACAACTGACCTGAAAATAAATAAGGTTTCCTGCCCTGTATTTTCCACTAGAAGAGACTAGATTCTCTTCTAGTGAATCATGAAGAGGAAATGCTGAATTACAAAACAACTGAAACATGCAAACTGTTCTTCTGTCCTTACTACCTTTTCTCTTCATTTTTATTCTTCCTCTGTCCCTTCTCCCCAGTCTTCCTCCTGCCCT
>NW_027906949.1:0-234 GCF_054177405.1 Leptonychotes weddellii | reverse complement strand
TCGATTTCAGAGCCACAGAAATTATGAGGTAATAGAAGTTTGTTATTGATGTAATTGGTAATGCAACAATGGATCACTAATACATAAAGGATCACTTTGGGCTATATCCAGAAATACCTGCTGAAGTAGACTATCTCTTACCTCTGCCTTTAACAGTGCCTGGTAGAAATGTGTACCAAACACCCTTAAGAAGATCTCCTTTTAATGAGGTGGAAGCCAATGGAGGGCTGTTCC
>NW_027906948.1:0-234 GCF_054177405.1 Leptonychotes weddellii | reverse complement strand
TTAAAGTTTAGAGGGGATGATTGCCTCTAATTCTGGAGAGTAAAAAAGAGTAGGCAGATTCACACAGATTTTTTTTTTTTCCCCACTTACTTGATTCTGATTTTTTTTTGGTTATGTTGATCATCATACTTTACATCATTAGTTTTTGATGTAGTGTTCCATGATTCATTGTTTGCGTATAACACCCAGTGCTCCATGCCGAACATGCCCTCTTTAATACCCATCACCAGGCTA
>NW_027906947.1:0-234 GCF_054177405.1 Leptonychotes weddellii | reverse complement strand
GAAAAAAGTGGATGGTATTTTGATGGGGATTGCATTGAATGTGTAGATTGCTCTAGGTAGCATTGACATCTTCACAATATTTGTTCTTCCAATCCATGAGCATGGAACGTTTTTCCATTTCTTTGTGTCTTCCTCTGGTTTTGCCATTTAAAACATTTCTGTTCAGACTCCTTATTTAGGAAACCATAGAAGCGAATGCATATAGAAAAGAATATATATATTCTTTATATATAT
>NW_027906946.1:0-234 GCF_054177405.1 Leptonychotes weddellii | reverse complement strand
CCTCTTCCATCTTTTTTTATGTATACAAAATAACTTTCACAAAATTTTATTAAAGTGTATTACATATACCTCAATAAATTCCAAAACATGAGAATAGTAAAAATGCTTTAAGATTATAATTCAATAAACTTTGAAATTAGAACCAAGCATACTAAAAAACAACACTTTTTTTTACCACCTACAAAAAAATAAAATTTTACAATGGTTTATTTTGTCATGGATCAAAGAGGAAGT
>NW_027906945.1:0-1468 GCF_054177405.1 Leptonychotes weddellii | reverse complement strand
GCTCAGGTCATGATCCTGGAGTCCCGGGATCGAGTCCCGCATCGGGCTCCCTGCTCGGCAGGGAGTCTGCTTCTCCCTCTGACCCTCCTCCCTCTCATGCTCTCTGTCTCTCATTCTCTCTCTCTCAAATAAATAAATAAAATCTTAAAAAAAAAAAAGAAATGGAAATATTATAAATACGGTAAAGATGGGGATGCCTGGGTGGCTCAGTCAGTTAAGGACTGAGTCAGACTCTTGGTTCCAGCTCAGGTCCCAATCTCCCAGTCATGGGATTGAGCCCCACATTAGGCTTTGCATTCAGCACAGAGTCTGCTTCAGATTCTCTCTCCCTCTCCCTCCTACTCACTCTTGCTCTCTCTCTCAAATAAAAAAATAAATAAAATCTTAAAAAATAAATAAATATGGTCAAGACTAAGACAGATTACAAAATTAACTCTAAATACTTCCCCTTCCATCAAAAGCAAGTCTATTTTTTGACCTTTAAATCTAGGTTGACTACGTGTCTTTACTTGGCTAGTAGGACATCTTGACTAGTATGACCATCTTCATAAAAGTTATACACAAATATTTGTTCCTAGAACTGATTATAATAAGTCTTACCCTACTATGTAGCTAAATGTTTTACTTTCTATGGAGTTCCTTGTGGAATATTTGCATAGTCTCCAAATTAACATGGTGTACCAAAAAAAAAAAAGATGATTTTCAAATTTTCACTTTTTTAATTCACTCCGAAATCTTTAGCAGTTTGTGGATAGTAGTCTGGGTAAAAACTAAAGAATACTTATATTGATGCATGGGGCAGCATTTCAATTATAATAGAGATAGTCATTTTTGTTAGCCTGTTAAGTTAGACTTCAAACCAAAAATGTACTTGTGTCTTCGTGAATGCAACTAAATTTAAATATAAAGGTTGGTTATATAATATTCCACATCACTATAAAACATTAGTGATAATATTAAAGTATACAATTTAATAAAATTTAGTAGTTTTAATCATTTAACACAAATATAAACATCTTTCTGTTTTGATCACAGTCATATTATTTTGCAGTTAGAAATCAAGCCAGGTTTTACTTTCCTTCACAATAAAATATATACAGATATATATTTAAATAAATATGGACTTATATAGATATAGATAGATAAGATATATTTCATGTATGAAAGATAAAATACATATGTAATATATAATTTTTCTTCACAGTAAGATCTATATTTATACATATATGTTTTGGTATAATAATTCCCAAATATATTTGTGCTCTAAAATAATTTTTTTTTAAAGATTTTATTTATTTATTTGAGACAGAGAGAATGAGAGACAGAGAGCATGAGAGGGAGGAGGGTCAGAGGGAGAAGCAGACTCCCTGCCGAGCAGGGAGCCCGATGCGGGACTCGATCCCGGGACTCCAGGATCATGACCTGAGCCGAAGGCAGTCGCTTAACCAACTGAGCCACCCAGGCGCCC
>NW_027906944.1:0-234 GCF_054177405.1 Leptonychotes weddellii | reverse complement strand
GTATGGTGATTAACATATCAATAAAAAAATTTAAAAAAAAAGATGTCACATCAGACACAGTACCTGATGTCTGCTAAAATTCCTATCTTTGCTCCTCTGTATGTAATATATCTCTTTTCTTTGGCTAACTACAAGATTTTCTCTTTATCTTTGGTTTTCTGCAGTTTCAAATGATGTATTCAGGAGTGTGTGTGTGTGTATTTCTTCTTAGGGTTCTCTCAGATTCTTTAGTTT
>NW_027906943.1:0-234 GCF_054177405.1 Leptonychotes weddellii | reverse complement strand
TCTACTACCTTTTTTTTTTTAAACATATAATGTACTATTTGTTTCAGAGGTACAGGTCTGTGATTCCCATCAGCTTTTAACCTGTTCAAATATCTCCCATCTAAAATAAATACTTTCTAGTTCTCATAACCCATATTCCTCTAGCTACTGTTTTATTACTCCCTTCACAGCGTGTTTGAAGGATGTGTCTATATCTACATCTACATCTCAATTTCCTTCTCTTCCACTCACCTC
>NW_027906942.1:0-234 GCF_054177405.1 Leptonychotes weddellii | reverse complement strand
CTCTGCCTCCCAAGGCCTTAGGACCCCATCCACAGCTCTCTGACTCATTTTCTCAGGCGGTGGAAGCCCTCAGACCTCCGCCCTCCATGGGAATCAAACATGTGTGAGATCGGGGTACTACCAGTCCCTCCCCAGGGACTCCCTTACTATCCCATTCTGCTTCTAGGCCCAAAGACTACTCACCTTTTCAGTGGTTCTTCTGTTCCTTCCTCCACGTCTGAACATGGGAAGGAG
>NW_027906941.1:0-234 GCF_054177405.1 Leptonychotes weddellii | reverse complement strand
TGCTTCTGCTGTCAAAAGCTCAGTGTGGGCTGGACTTTTTTTTTTTTTTTAAGAGAGGAGAGAATCTTAAGCAGACTCCATGCCCAGCATGGAGCCAGACATGGGGCTCGATCTCACGACCCTGAGATTATGACTTGAGCCAAAACCAAGAGTCAGACGCTTAACCAACTGAGCCACCCAGCATCCCCAGACTTTCAAGTATCCTTGAAAGCATTCCTTGCATTCCTTTGCAAT
>NW_027906940.1:0-234 GCF_054177405.1 Leptonychotes weddellii | reverse complement strand
CGGACATACTGTCCTGGCTCGGCCTCACCCCCGCTCTTGCTGCTTTGCACCCATATTTCCGGCTGTTCCATCGGAGAGGCTGATTCACCTGTTTCCAAAGAGAGCCTTCTTTTGCCTGCAGTGAATTGTGGGTTCCAATGGACTTTTCATTCCATGTGATTCCCTCTGGTTCAGATCATCAAAAGTTCCTCACCAGTTCTGCTCTGTTCACTACCCCTGTCTTGTCCTCAAATG
>NW_027906939.1:0-234 GCF_054177405.1 Leptonychotes weddellii | reverse complement strand
CCTCTTCCATCTTTTTTTATGTATACAAAATAACGTTCACAAAATTTTATTAAAGTGTATTACATATACCTCAATAAATTCCAAAACATGAGAATAGTAAAAATGCTTTAAGATTATAATTCAATAAACTTTGAAATTAGAACCAAGCATACTAAAAAACAACACTTTTTTTTACCACCTACAAAAAAATAAAATTTTAAAATGGTTTATTTTGTCATGGATCAAAGAGGAAGT
>NW_027906938.1:0-234 GCF_054177405.1 Leptonychotes weddellii | reverse complement strand
TTCAAACCCTTTGGGTAAATACGCATGAAGGCCATTGCTGGATCATACCATAAGGGTATGTTTAGTTGTGTAAGAAACTGCCAAACGGCTTTATTGAAATGTCCGTGTATACACTTTCATTTTGTAGTAATTTCCTGACAAAATTTATTACATTCCTTTGCTGCCTGTCAAAGCCCCAGCTAGTCCAAAGCAGGCGCAGGTCCCACAGGTGGCCCTGCCAACTGCTCAGCTCAC
>NW_027906937.1:0-234 GCF_054177405.1 Leptonychotes weddellii | reverse complement strand
TAATTAAAATTAAGTATTTCATTCCTCAGTCACACCAATCACATTTCAAGTGTTCAATTACACCTGAGGCTCTGGTTACCATACTCAGCAATGCTCATATAGAACTTTTCCATCATCACAGAAAACTCTTTTGGGCAGTGCTGATCAATGAATACCCATGATTAATCCAACTTAGCCATATTACAAGAGTATTAGGTAACGCTCTTCAAGAGATCTTTTAATGAAGTTAATGTT
>NW_027906936.1:0-234 GCF_054177405.1 Leptonychotes weddellii | reverse complement strand
ATTAACCATTTACGGGGGTTTAAATGAAGGTTTCCGAGTGAAATGGAGAGGTAAATTTTCAGAGGCAACTGATCAATTCTGACCTGTATTCATGAGTCTCTCATGCCAGTAAAATTTGTGCTGATCTGCTGTTGCCCTTCCCCCTCACAAGCAGTTTAGATATAGAAAATTTAAAATATATCTAATTTCTGTGATAAAAAGTAAGGAAAGGAGAACCTGGGTCACTCAGTCAGT
>NW_027906935.1:0-1468 GCF_054177405.1 Leptonychotes weddellii | reverse complement strand
AGTTCCTCCGAGGCTGTCAGCAGGAGATGCTTGCAACCTGATCCTGTGTCTGTGTCTCCTCATTCGCCGCCGCCGTCCTTTCCTACGAGAGACCCACCCCGGCTGGAGCTGGACTCCGGCAGGTGGTGCCCAACGGTGGGGCTCGACTAGGTAAGCCTTTCTACGAGGACGGATAGGACTCTGCTCGTGGGTACTGCAGGCCCCTCTGTGAAGGAATACAGAGTAAGAGTGAGCAGAAGGACAGAACTTAGAGAAGCTATGGGCCATAAAGAGTCAAAGGAATGACGACTCTTTATTGATACTATTAAGCATATGATTGAAAAAAGAGGTGTTAAGGTTACTCATGCTCAACTGGCTAGATTTTTGACCTTTGTAGAGACCTGTTGCCCTTGGTTTCCGAAAGATGGTAGTCTTGATATTAGAACATGGAACAAGATAGGGGAGGAAATGCAGTTACACTATTCTAACCATGGTCCTGAAAGTGTACCCGTGGAGGCATTCTCTTTGTGGACACTGTTAAGAGATATGTGAGATCCTATGACTAGTTCACAGGCTTTACACAACAAATTACGGGAGACACATAACGCTGCCCCCACTGAAGAGACACCTCTATTACAAAAATCAGCCTCTCAAGTACTGGTAATAAATGAAATGAAATCAGAGGATGAGGACAAAGATAATAAAAGAGTTGAAGGGAGAGACGATCAATTGTCCTCCGAAGATGAGGTAGCCCTTGAGGAGGAGGCTGCTAAATATCATGAACAAGATTGGGAACTTTTTGCAAATGCCACAGCCCCTGAATGCAGCTCTGTGATTAATCTACATAGACAGTTAAAAGTTCCACAGAACAAGGCCTTAGTTCGTAAAAAACCCTTGCCACCTATTAAGAATATTGGCTTTAAGGGAGCAATGCCGGAGGCCTTGCGAGATGGGGATTTAACCTTTAAATGTTTTCCAGTGACTTTTGATGATGAATGGGACGAACCTCAGTGGGAACCACTCCCTTATAAGGTCTTAAAGGAACTAAAAAAGGCCTAGACGCCCTGACCATATGGAGGTGGTCACGGCATGTGTGGGTCCCCCTCATGCTCTCTTGGTGCAAGGTCATGGCCAGTTACAGGTAAACAAGATTAATCATACCTATTATGTATCCTGTTCAAAATGTACATTAACTAATTGCATTGGTCCAACTGTTGGACCAACTGTCTTTATAGTTGTTCATCAACCTCCTTACGTAGTGTTACCTGCAAAATTAGAAGAACATTGGTATGATGATCCTGGCATGTATACGATTCAGCTTGTAGGTAAAGCCTTACGCCGCCCTAAGAGATTTATTGCGGCGCTTATATTAGGTATTACTGCTCTTATAGGAATCCTAAGTTCTTTTGCTGTATCTACAATTGCTTTAGTACAGAAAATATATACTGCACATCATGTGGATAGATTAACCCAGAATATTTCAACTGCA
>NW_027906934.1:0-234 GCF_054177405.1 Leptonychotes weddellii | reverse complement strand
CTCTGACAACTATGCCAGAACGTGTCCAGGGAGAAGTCATGATTACACGGGGTGAGGAATCCTAAACCCATCGCCAAATGAGGTCTTGGGTCACTTCGTTCATCACTGCAGCCTCAAACAGGAGTGGGCATCCCCCTCACAAAGTTTTTGATGCTAAAAAGGGTCAAACACTTCCATCAAAACTAGTGGTGGATGGGGCACCTGGGTGGCTCAGTCGTTAAGCATCTGCCTTCG
>NW_027906933.1:0-234 GCF_054177405.1 Leptonychotes weddellii | reverse complement strand
TTTCTTGAAGATTGAATTCCGCTCATTAGGTACTTATTGATCACTTACTCTTCCCCTTGGCATCAGGCTAAGCTTTGCTGAGGGAACAAAGGAATGAAAACCTACAACCCTGTTTCTTAGAAGCTTATCCTCTCATTAGTGAGGCAGGATTTGGCACACACAATATTTTCTGATGTAAGACGGGCAATATTTATATAATGGACAAAATGATAAAATTGACAAAAAATACCACTT
>NW_027906932.1:0-234 GCF_054177405.1 Leptonychotes weddellii | reverse complement strand
TCCCATTTAGGAGTCTGGCTTCCTGACCTCTGCCCCTCTTCTGTGCTGCCTCGTGAGCCGTGGGGCGCTGCCGATGGTAGTATGTGCCGCTGAAACTAGAGAAACATATACCTCGGCAGACAATGTGCCCGATATAGTTACAAATTATTCAAATGGTAAAAAATAGTTGAAAAACAGGGGGCGCCTGGGTGGCTCAGTCGTGAAGCGTCTGCCTTAGGCTCAGGTCGTGATCCC
>NW_027906931.1:0-234 GCF_054177405.1 Leptonychotes weddellii | reverse complement strand
CACCAGCAAACAACAGAGAATATACATTCTTCTCAAATGCATATGGGATATCCTATGTTAGGCCATAAAAAAGGCACCAATACATTTTTTTTGTTTTTTTTGTTTTTTTGTTTTTTTTCTTTTTCTTTTTTTTATTTTTTATTTATTCTTATGTTAATCCCCATACATTACATCATTAGTTCTAGATGAAGTGTTCCATTATTCATTGTTTGTGCATAACACCCAGTGCTCCAT
>NW_027906930.1:0-234 GCF_054177405.1 Leptonychotes weddellii | reverse complement strand
CGGACATACTGTCCTGGCTCGGCCTCACCCCCGCTCTTGCTGCTTTGCACCCATATTTCCGGCTGTTCCATCGGAGAGGCTGATTCACCTGTTTCCAAAGAGAGCCTTCTTTTGCCTGCAGTGAATTGTGGGTTCCAATGGACTTTTCATTCCATGTGATTCCCTCTGGTTCAGATCATCAAAAGTTCCTCACCAGTTCCGCTCTGTTCACTACCCCTGTCTTGTCCTCAAATG
>NW_027906929.1:0-234 GCF_054177405.1 Leptonychotes weddellii | reverse complement strand
GACGACCCCCTGCCAGCAGGGGGCCTTCCAGTCTGGAAGTCCTTCGGACTGTTCATTTCTCTTCAGTAGCTTTTTCTGTCTGTTTGGATCAGATACATTTTATTGACTTATCTTCATGTTCACGGACATCTGCCAGTCTTTCCCATTCTGCTCTTGGACCTAGGCACTGAATTTTTTTATCTCTGTTACTGTATTTTGAACTCTAAAATTTCCAGTTTGCTCTTTTCTAGATCT
>NW_027906928.1:0-234 GCF_054177405.1 Leptonychotes weddellii | reverse complement strand
TAATAATAATGTGTTGGGTGATTACAGTATATGGATAAGTGGCATCAATGTTATAAGGGACTGGAGGAATTGGACACTCCTGCACTATCTATGAATTGGTATAGCATTATATGAAAGTGGACTTAGATTAGTTGTAAATGTATATTGCAAACTCTAGGACAACCACTAAAATATTTTTAAACAGGGAATAATTGGTATGGTAACAAAAGTGAGAAAATGGAATTATATATAATG
>NW_027906927.1:0-234 GCF_054177405.1 Leptonychotes weddellii | reverse complement strand
CCTTGCTCCAATTTTATGCAAATGACCCCTTATTTCCATGAGACTCATCTCTAGTTATTCTGAGTTAATCAGTGAATGGTCTTCTTATGGTAACTCTTTCCTATCTAGTGGTGGTTTGAGACATAAGTTGGCCCAATCAAACTAAAGGAAAGTGCATACTACATAAAATTCTTGGCAGGAGGTCTCTCTCTCTCTCTCTTTTTTGCCCCTGCTGGACAGGAAAAAGAATCTCTT
>NW_027906926.1:0-234 GCF_054177405.1 Leptonychotes weddellii | reverse complement strand
CCTGAATATTTATTTTTATATTATCTAAAACTATCCTCAGCACTACTGCCCTGGTCTAAAACCTTCAGTAATTCTCCATGGCAGTAAGGTAATGTCCAAACATCCTCCAGTTGTCCTTTGAGGCCATTCACAATGTGGCCACAGCCTGCCTTTCAATCCAATTCTCCACCCCTCTTCAGGAACAGAGCTATGCATGTTGCTTTTTCTTTTTTCTTTTTTTTTTTAAGATTTTAT
>NW_027906925.1:0-234 GCF_054177405.1 Leptonychotes weddellii | reverse complement strand
CCATTGTTTGCCTTTAATGGGGGGTGGGATTGGGGTATTCTCTACACATTTTCTTTTTTAACTTTGCACTTTCTTTATATAATAGTTTGCATTTTGGTTATTTGCTGCCCTGGATACTTTCAGGAAGAATGACTTAAATATTCAGGGTGAGTGAGTTGGATATAAGATCTGAAGTTTTCAGCTATGAAAACAGGAAAAATACATAACCTTTTAACTTGACTGTGGAAGATGTTG
>NW_027906924.1:0-1468 GCF_054177405.1 Leptonychotes weddellii | reverse complement strand
TTTTGATAGAAATTGCCTTAAATGTACACATTGCTCTAGGTAGCATTGACATCTTCACAATATTTGTTCTTGCAATCCATGAGCATGGAACGTTTTTCCATTTCTTGGTGTCTTCCTCAATTTCTTTCCTGAGTATTCTTAGTTTTCTGAGTACAGATCCTTTGCCTCTTTGGTTAGATTTATGCCTAGGTATCTTATGGTTTTGGGTGCAATTGTAAATGGGATCGACTCCTTAATTTCTCTTTCTTCTGTCTTGTTGTTGGTGTATAGAAATGCAACAGATATCTGTGCATTGATTTTATATCCTGCCACTTTACTGAATTCCTGTATGAGTTCTAGCAGTTTTGGGGTGGAGTCTTTTGGGTTTTCTACATAAAATATCATATCATCTGCAAAGAGTGAGAGTTTGACTTCTTTGCTGATTAGGATGCCTTTTATTACTTTTTGTTGTCTGATTGCTGTGGCTAGGACTTCTAGTACTATGTTGAATAGCAGTGGTGATAGTGGACATCCCTTCTGTGTTCCTGACCTAAGGGGAAATCTCTCAGTTTTTCCCCATTGAGAATGATATGTGCTGTGGGTTTTTCATAGGTGGCTTTTATGATATTGAGGTATGTACCCTCTGTCCCTACACTCTGAAGAGTTTTTAATCAAGAAAGGATGCTGTACTTTGTCAAATGCTTTTTCTACATCTATTGAGAGGATAATATGGTTCTTGTTCTTTCTTTTATTAATATATTGTATCACATTGATTGATGTGGATGTTGAACCAAACTTGCAGCCCAGGAATAAATCCCACTTGGTTGTGGTGAATAATCCTTTTAATGTACTGTTGGATCCTATTGACTAGTATTTTGGTGAGAATTTTTGCATCCATGTTCATCAGGGATATTGGTCTGAAATTCTCCTTTTTGATGAGGTCTTTGTCTTATTTTGGGATCAGGGTAATGCTGGCCTCATAAAATGAGTTTGGACATTTTCCTTCCATTTCTATTTTTTGGAACAGTTTCAGAATACTAGGTATTAATTCTTTAAGTGTTTGGTAGAATTCCCCTGGGAAGCCATTTGGCCCTGGGCACTTGTTTGTTGGGAGATTTTTGATGACTGCTTTAATTTCCTTAGTGGTTATAGGTCTGTTCAGGTTTTCTATTTCTTCCTGGTTCAGTTTTGGTAGTTGATACATCTCTAGGAATGCATCCATTTCTTCCAGATTATCTAATTTGCTGGCATATAGTTGCTCATAATATGTTCTTATAATTGTTTGTATTTCCTTGGTGTTGGTTGTGATCTCTCCTCTTTCATTCATGATTTTATTTATTTGCATCATTTCTCTTTTGTTTTTGATAAGTCTGGCCAGGGGTTTATCAATCTTATTAATTCTTTCATAGAACCAGCCCTAGTTTCATTGATCTGTTCTACTGTTCCTTTAGTTTCTATTTCATTGATTTCTGCTCTAATCTTTACTATT
>NW_027906923.1:0-234 GCF_054177405.1 Leptonychotes weddellii | reverse complement strand
TCGATTTCAGAGCCACAGAAATTATGAGGTAATAGAAGTTTGTTATTGATGTAATTGGTAATGCAACAATGGATCACTAATACATAAAGGATCACTTTGGGCTATATCCAGAAATACCTGCTGAAGTAGACTATCTCTTACCTCTGCCTTTAACAGTGCCTGGTAGAAATGTGTACCAAACACCCTTAAGAAGATCTCCCTTTAATGAGGTGGAAGCCAATGGAGGGCTGTTCC
>NW_027906922.1:0-234 GCF_054177405.1 Leptonychotes weddellii | reverse complement strand
TATCAATTCTAATAGTTTTTTGGTGAAGTCTTTAGGGTTTTTGTACCTAGTATTGTCATCTGCAAGTGGTGAAAGTTTTACTTCTTTCTTACCAGTGTGTATGCCTTTTATTTCTTTTTCTTGTCTGATTGCTATGGCTAGCACTTCCAGTACTATGTTGAATAAAAGCTGTGAAAGTTGATATCCTTGTATTGTTCCTAACCTTAGGGGGAAAGCTCTCAGTTTTTCCCTATT
>NW_027906921.1:0-234 GCF_054177405.1 Leptonychotes weddellii | reverse complement strand
GCTTCTGCTGTCAAAAGCTCAGTGTGGGCTGGACTTTTTTTTTTTTTTTTAAGAGAGGAGAGAATCTTAAGCAGACTCCATGCCCAGCATGGAGCCAGACATGGGGCTCGATCTCACGACCCTGAGATTATGACTTGAGCCAAAACCAAGAGTCAGACGCTTAACCAACTGAGCCACCCAGCATCCCCAGACTTTCAAGTATCCTTGAAAGCATTCCTTGCATTCCTTTGCAAT
>NW_027906920.1:0-234 GCF_054177405.1 Leptonychotes weddellii | reverse complement strand
TCCATGTGCTTTTCTAACTCAGGGCACTGGCCATCCAGCCAAACTTACTGAGCCTACGCATGCACCAGGCACTGGGCTGCTGGCCGTGAGGATAAGGGAGAGCAGAGGAGAAAACCTCCACAGTTCAGTGGACAAGAGAAATGTTAATCAAATAATTACACAAACCGTGACAAGGAGGGTTTGCAAGCAGAAAATCGGGGGTTGGCAGCAGCAAGCAGGGTCAGGAAGGCTTCT
>NW_027906919.1:0-234 GCF_054177405.1 Leptonychotes weddellii | reverse complement strand
TGGGTATTGAGGAGGGCATGTTCTGCATGGAGCACTGGGTGTTATGCACAAACAATGAATCATGGAACACTACATCTAAAACTAATGATGTAATGTATGGGGATTAACATAACAATAAAAAAAAACAAAAAAAAAAAAAAAAGAGGAAGGACCCAAATAAAATGATGAAGGAAAGAGGAGAGATCACAACCAACACCAAAGAAATATAAACAATTATAAGAGAATATTATGAGC
>NW_027906918.1:0-234 GCF_054177405.1 Leptonychotes weddellii | reverse complement strand
ATTTCCCACTCATTTCTCAGTCCTCGGCAAGCTGATATCTACTTCCTCCATTTCACTTGAGTGGTTCTTATCAATTAAGTTAAAATATATGTTGCATCAGGGGCGCCTGGCTGGCTCAGTCAGTAGAGCATGTGACTCTTCTCTTGGGGTAGTGGGTAGTTAGAGCCCCACATTGGGCATGTAGAGATTACTTAAAAAAAAATATATATATATATATGGTTGCATTTAACTTAT
>NW_027906917.1:0-234 GCF_054177405.1 Leptonychotes weddellii | reverse complement strand
TTCAAACCCTTTGGGTAAATACGCATGAAGGCCACTGCTGGATCATACCATAAGGGTATGTTTAGTTGTGTAAGAAACTGCCAAACGGCTTTATTGAAATGTCCGTGTATACACTTTCATTTTGTAGTAATTTCCTGACAAAATTTATTACATTCCTTTGCTGCCTGTCAAAGCCCCAGCTAGTCCAAAGCAGGCGCAGGTCCCACAGGTGGCCCTGCCAACTGCTCAGCTCAC
>NW_027906916.1:0-234 GCF_054177405.1 Leptonychotes weddellii | reverse complement strand
TGTGTGGTGATGGATGGAACTAGAATGATTGTGGTGATCATTTCACAATATGTACAAAAATATCAAATCATTATTTATATACACTTGAAACTAATATAATGGAAAATGTTAATTTACCTCAATAAAAAATTTTTTAAGAGAAAAAATGGATAAACAAAATGTGGTATGTTTGTACAATCGAATCTTATTTGGCCATAAAAAGGAATGAAGTTGGGGTGCTTGGATGGCTCAGTC
>NW_027906915.1:0-234 GCF_054177405.1 Leptonychotes weddellii | reverse complement strand
TCGTTTGCAATTTTGTTTCTTTTGTTATGTTTTAAGTCAAGTTTGAATGTTACAGTACTTCAATTGAAAAGCTTTTGTCAAGTTTTTTCTTGTAATTTTTTCTTTACTTGTAAGTATCATTTTGTCCTTTAATCCTGTACCCTAAAATAAGAAATACATTTTTGACAGAGGCTTAATGTTTAAAAAAAAAAAAAAAAAAGAAGATTTATTTATTTATTTTTGAGAGAGAGAGGG
>NW_027906914.1:0-1468 GCF_054177405.1 Leptonychotes weddellii | reverse complement strand
GTCCAAGCCTGGAGTCCCTTGAAGACAGACAGGTTCTCTGCTTCTGTGCAGAGCTGGGCACGAGGGCCTTTCACCAGGGCTCCAGAAACTTCAGCTTTCAGATGTTCAGTCCACCCTGTATCCCTGAGCTCTCCCAGAGGTCCTCCCACCCCTAGGAGAGGTTATGCAGGTGTGGACTCCTGGCTTCCCCGTCTCTCAGGACCCTCCAGACCCTCTGTGCTTTCATGGTTTGTGCCCCCTGATCTGCTTCAAACCCACCTCCCTCCCATCCCACCCACCCCCCACCTTCCCTGGGAAATCCTGAGTCACCTCCCTTCAGTGGGCTTTAGAAACACAATGCTGGATTCTCCTTTCTGTGACTGATAAGGATGATCAGAGTTTTTACTTTTACCACTGGTCAGATGTTTTTCTTAATACATCATAGTGATAAGGAGTATTAAATATTTAGCACATGCTACGAGGACTGTCTTAGTTACTTCTCAGCTATCCAAAGGGTGTAATTATCTACCAATATTTTTGTCTCATTTACAAGTTAATCTTTACATATACTTAATTTGCCCTTTTCAATTAGTGGTTGGATCAGTGGTTCAAAATGACTCCTTGAAGTCCAAAAAAAGGGAAAATAATGTAAATCCTAGAACTCAAATCAGCATGCAAATGGTAATCGTTAACAGGTTTCTAATGTGACTTTGAACTGTCAATCTGCAAGTGGGGTGATTTCTCAAAAGCAGCCAAAAAAGAAACCTGCAAACAGGAAGTATGATAATGAATATCTACAATTTTGAATTTATTTGCACTGGGGAGCCATTCATCCCCTGCGTTGGTAGCTGTTACGGAATCCTGGTGAATAGTTGCCTTCTCTGTAAACAACAGATGATAATGGAACTTATGACAGAGTTGTTGTAAGGAATACGAGAGTTAATGTATGTAGAATGCTTACGTACACACTTATGTGCTGCTTGTGTTATGACAGTTATTATCAGTATTATTAACATAAGGCCCAGGGATCTCTCTTAAGCCTATTGAGTTTTTCAGAACAAATGAAAATACTAGTGCTTTTGGCACACAAGTGATAAATGCTGTCATTAAAGATGGAGAAGTGACCAGAACTGGAGCAGTTCTCACTCAAGAGTTGCACAAGTTTATGCAAGTTACAGTCTGGCCAAATAAACCATAAAGTAAATAGCAAATATGTCAAAAGCATGAAATGTTCAAAACATGAAATTGTCATTTTTTTTTAAGTCTGCAACATTAAATATTAGGAAATCCATATGGTTCAACTTAACATGCTCAGAGGAAAAAGCAAAGTGAGCTGCTGACACGATTCGTCTGCTAAGTAACAGGGCGGGCAGCCACATGCTCGGGGTTGTCTACACTGTGAAGAACGGTTCTGCTCCGTGAGTGTGTCCGCAGACTCTCTGCTTTGCATTCTGCTGGAGCCCTTGAGTGTAAGTCCGCACACGGGGGC
>NW_027906913.1:0-234 GCF_054177405.1 Leptonychotes weddellii | reverse complement strand
GAAGAGGGGCGCCTGGGTGGCTCAGTCGTTGAGCGTCTGCCTTCGGCTCAGGTCATGGTCCCAGGGTCCTGGGATCGAGCCCCGCATCGGGCTCCCTGCTCAGCGGGAAGCCTGCTTCTCCCTCTCCTACTCCCCCTGCTTGTGTTCCCTCTCGCTGTGTTTCTCTCTGTCAAATAAATAAAATCTTTAAAAAAAAAAATGTATCATGAAGAGCCTGAATTATAAAGGACACAG
>NW_027906912.1:0-234 GCF_054177405.1 Leptonychotes weddellii | reverse complement strand
TCCCATTTAGGAGTCTGGCTTCCTGACCTCTGCCTCTCTTCTGTGCTGCCTCGTGAGCCGTGGGGCGCTGCCGATGGTAGTATGTGCCGCTGAAACTAGAGAAACATATACCTCGGCAGACAATGTGCCCGATATAGTTACAAATTATTCAAATGGTAAAAAATAGTTGAAAAACAGGGGGCGCCTGGGTGGCTCAGTCGTGAAGCGTCTGCCTTAGGCTCAGGTCGTGATCCC
>NW_027906911.1:0-234 GCF_054177405.1 Leptonychotes weddellii | reverse complement strand
TGTCTGGTTTAGACAATAAATTTTATGGTCACCCTAGTTTTGAGAGGTGCCTCATCAGTTTTATTCCCAGAAATTAAGTTCCTTGCTGTGCAAAACACATGCTACTTTTTTTATTTTACATTTTTAAAAATTTTATTAGGTTGTGTTAATCACCGTACATTACATCATTAGTTTTTGATGTAGTGTTCCATGATTCATTGTTTGCGTATAACACCCAGTGCTCCATTCAGTACG
>NW_027906910.1:0-234 GCF_054177405.1 Leptonychotes weddellii | reverse complement strand
GACGACCCCCTGCCAGCAGGGGGCCTTCCAGTCTGGAAGTCCTTCGGACTGTTCATTTCTCTTCAGTAGCTTTTTCTGTCTGTTTGGATCAGATACATTTTATTGACTTATCTTCATGTTCACGGACATCTGCCAGTCTTTCCCATTCTGCTCTTGGACCTAGGCACTGAATTTTTTTATCTCTGTTACTGTATTTTGAGCTCTAAAATTTCCAGTTTGCTCTTTTCTAGATCT
>NW_027906909.1:0-234 GCF_054177405.1 Leptonychotes weddellii | reverse complement strand
TATATGTTAAGGAAAAAAAAGAAGAAGAAGGTAGAGGGAGGGGAAGAATGAAGCGGGGGAAATTGGAGGGGTGGACGAACCATGAGAGACGATGGACTCTGAAAAACAAACTGAGGGTTCTAGAGGGGAGGGGGGTGGGAGGATGGGTTGGCCTGGTGGTGGGTATTGAGGAGGGCACGTTCTGCATGGAGCACTGGGTGTTATGCACAAACAATGAATCATGGAACACTTCAT
>NW_027906908.1:0-234 GCF_054177405.1 Leptonychotes weddellii | reverse complement strand
CCTGTACCTCTGAAACAAATAATACATTATATGCTAAAAAAAAAAAAAAAAAAAGAAGAAGATAGCAGGAAGGGAAGAATAAAGGGGGGAAATCGGAAGGGGAGACGAACCATGAGAGACTATGGACTCTGAGAAACAAACTGAGGGCTCTAGAGGGGAGGGGTGTGGGGGGATGGGTTAGCCTGGAGATGGGTATTAAAGAGGGCATGTTCTGCATGGAGCCCTGGGTGTTAT
>NW_027906907.1:0-234 GCF_054177405.1 Leptonychotes weddellii | reverse complement strand
GAGAACACTCAGGGCCTACTCTCTTAGCCAATTTCGAATATACAGAACAGTGCGGTTACAATAATCACCATACTGTACCTTAGATCTCCAGAACTTATTCATCCTACATGACTGAGACTTTGTACCCTTTGACCAATGTCTTTCTATTTCCCTTACCCCCAGCCCCTGACAATCACCATTCTACTTTCTGGTTCTATGAGTTTGACAATTTTAGATTCTAGATGTGAGTGAGAT
>NW_027906906.1:0-234 GCF_054177405.1 Leptonychotes weddellii | reverse complement strand
TTTTTTTTTTTTAAAGATTTTTATTTATTTATTGAGAGAGAGAGAATGATAGAGAGAGAGCATGAGAGGGAGGAGGGTCAGAGGGAGAAGCAGACTCCCTGCCGAGCAGGGAGTCCGATGCGGGACTCGATCCCGGGACTCCAGGATCATGACCTGAGCGGAAGGCAGTTGCTCAACCAACTGAGCCACCCAGGCGCCCCGAGAATTGACTTTCTTGAGGGGTGTGCAGTTCTG
>NW_027906905.1:0-234 GCF_054177405.1 Leptonychotes weddellii | reverse complement strand
TCACATAGATAAGAACAATAGAAGTTGAGAAACGCAGCCTAGGTGTAGCCACATAATGGAGTGTTGCCAAAGGAATATGGGTGGAAATAATGTTCGTCATTTCCAGGATGGACCCATAAAATGGCATACACAAGAGCCCCTCTCTCTTTCCCCATCTGTTAACTGAATGGAGAAGACCATGAATACCTATGGGGGGGGGGGGGTGCACGGGGCAGACCCAGAAAATGGAAGAAG
>NW_027906904.1:0-1468 GCF_054177405.1 Leptonychotes weddellii | reverse complement strand
GATATATTCAGAGCACTAAACGAGAAAAATATGCAGCCAAGAATACTATATCCAGCTAGGCTGTCATTGAAAATAGAAGGAGAGATAAAAAGCTTCCAGGACAAACAAAAACTAAAAGAATTTGCAAACACGAAACCAGCCCTACAAGAAATATTGAAAGGGGTCCTCTAAGCAAGAGAGAGCCTAAAAGCAACATAGACCAGAAAGGAACACAGACAATATACAGTAACAGTCACCTTAGAGGCAATACAATGGCACTAAATTCCTATCTTTCAATAGTTACCCTGAATGTAAATGGGCTCAATGCCCCAATCAAAGGACACAGGCTATCGGATTGGATTAAAAAACAAGACTCATCGATATGCTGTCTGCAAGAGACTCATTTTAGACCCAAAGACACCTCCAGATTGAAAGTGAGGGGGTGGAAAAATATTTATCATGCTAATGGACACCAAAAGAAAGCTGGGGTGGCAATCCTTATGTCAGACAAATTAGATTTTAAACCAAAGACTGTAATAAGAGATGAGGAAGGACACTATATCCTACTTAAAGGGTCTATCCAACAAGATCTAACAACTGTAAATATCTATGCCCCTAACATAGGAGCAGCCAATTATATAAGCTAATTAATAACAAAAGCAAGAAACACATCGACAATAATACAATAATAGTAGGGGACTTTAACACCGCCCATCACTGAAACAGACAGATCATCTAAGCAAAAGATGAACAAGGAAATAAAGACTTTAAATGACACACTGGACCAAATGGACTTCACAGATATATTCAGAACATTCCATCCCAAATCAACAGAATATACACTCTTCTCTAGTGCCCATGGAACATTCTCCAGAATAGATCACATCCTAGGTCACAAATCAGGTCTCAACCAATACCAAAAGACTGGGATCATTCCCTGCATATTTTCAGACCACAATGCTTTGAAACTAGAACTCAAACACAAGAGGAAAGTCAGAGAGAACTCAAATACATGGAGGCTAAAGAGCATCCTACTAAAGAATGAATGGGTCAACCAGGAAATTAAAGAAGAATTTTAAAAATTCATGGAAACCAATGAAAATGAAAACAAAACTGTTCAAAATTTTTGAGATGCAGCAAAGGCGGTCCTAAGAGGAAAATATATAGCAATACAAGCCTTTCTCAAGAAACAAGAAAGGTCTCAAATACACAACCTAACCCTATACCTAAAGGAGCTGGAGAAAGAACAGCAAATAAAGCCTAAACCCAGCAGGAGAAGAGAAATAATAAAGATCTGGGCAGAAATCAATGAAATAGAAACCAAAAGAATAGTAGAACAGATCAACGAAACTGGAGCTTGTTCTTTGAAAGAATTAACAAGATTGATAAACCCCTGGCCACACTTAGCAAAAAGAAAAATGACCCAAATCAATAAAATCATGAATGAAAGAGGAGAGATCACAACCAACACCAAAGAAATACAAACAAT
>NW_027906903.1:0-234 GCF_054177405.1 Leptonychotes weddellii | reverse complement strand
TGCCAAACTATTCAGAGTGAGAATATGGCTAACTTTAATATCTTTTCTTTGTGCTTTTATGTGGCTTCAAAATTTTCTGCTTTGAACAAAGCTTTTATAATCAGAAGAAAAAAATAGAAATATATATATACACACACACACAAATATATGAAAGAACATAAAATGCACTCTCACACACATATACACATATACACACACACCTTAACTTTCATTATCCTTTGTTTCTCCCCTTTA
>NW_027906902.1:0-234 GCF_054177405.1 Leptonychotes weddellii | reverse complement strand
GCTGTGATTACTACTGTTGCTGCTGCTGTTGTTATTGCTGCTGTTTTTGCTGTGATTACTACTGTTGTTGCTTCTGTTGTAACTATTACTGTTGCTGCTGCTGTTGCTGCAGTTACTATTGTTGCTGTTGCTATCCTTGCTACTGTTGCTGTTGTTGTTACTATTATTGCTGCTGCTGGTGTTGCTGTGGTTACTATTGCTGCTGCTGCTGCTGCTCCTGTTGTTGCTGTGGTT
>NW_027906901.1:0-234 GCF_054177405.1 Leptonychotes weddellii | reverse complement strand
TGGCGAGCAGAGAGCCCGATGCGGGACTCGATCCTGGGACTCCAGGATCATGACCTGAGCCGAAGGCAGTCGCTCAACCAATTGAGCCACCCAGGCGCCCAACAATTTCTATATTTTAACATGACCACTAGAAAACTGTCAATTACACATATAGCTTGCATCATATTTCTTTTGGATAGCACTGCTCTCTAGACTGTAGGTATTGATAATAATTTCACATACTTGTTCAACTTT
>NW_027906900.1:0-234 GCF_054177405.1 Leptonychotes weddellii | reverse complement strand
CACCAAACTGTTTTCCACAGAGGCTGTATGTACCATTTTACATTCCCACCAGCAATGTGTGAGGGTTCTAATTTCTCCACATCCTTACCACTACTTGTTTTCTGTATTTTTTAATTATAGCCATCCTACTGGGTATGAGGTGGTATCTCACTGTGGTTTTGATTTGCATTTCCCTAATGATTAATGTTTAATGATGTTAAGCATCTTTGATGTGCTTGTTAGCTATTTGTGTAT
>NW_027906899.1:0-234 GCF_054177405.1 Leptonychotes weddellii | reverse complement strand
GGGACACGCGGGGCCACCAGCAATGCCAGGACCCGGGACCCTCTGCTGGTTCTTGGCCGGGAAGCGGAAGGGCTGGGAACTGTGCTTTCTAGGGCTTGGGCAACCAGAAATAGTGTCTGTGCTGAGAGCTCTGCACACTCCAGCCCAGGAACGGGACCCCCACCGGCCCGTCGCCGTGCTCCTCAAACACGTCGGGGGCTGACCCAGGGCCGACCCAGGGCCCTGAAGGCGGAT
>NW_027906898.1:0-234 GCF_054177405.1 Leptonychotes weddellii | reverse complement strand
CCTCTTCCATCTTTTTTTATGTATACAAAATAACTTTCACAAAATTTTATTAAAGTGTATTACATATACCTCAATAAATTCCAAAACATGAGAATAGTAAAAATGCTTTAAGATTATAATTCAATAAACTTTGAAATTAGAACCAAGCATACTAAAAAACAACACTTTTTTTTACCACCTACAAAAAAATAAAATTTTAAAATGGTTTATTTTGTCATGGATCAAAGAGGAAGT
>NW_027906897.1:0-234 GCF_054177405.1 Leptonychotes weddellii | reverse complement strand
TATAGAAAATTTAAAATATATCTAATTTCTGTGATAAAAGTAAGGAAAGGAGAACCTGGGTCACTCAGTCAGTTACGCATACAATTCTTGATTTGGGCTCAGGTCATGATCTCAGAGTCAGGAGATTAAGCCCTGAATTGGCTCTGCTCTCAGTGGGGTGTCTGCTTAAGATTCTTTCTCTCCCCTTTGCCTCTCCCCCTCTCTAAAATAATAAATAAATCTTATAAAAAAGTT
>NW_027906896.1:0-234 GCF_054177405.1 Leptonychotes weddellii | reverse complement strand
GTCGCTAACACACACGCTGCAGGAAAGCTGAAGGGTCTGCTATGGGAGCCAGCCTGGACTGAGCGACTCTGCTTGCAGGACTCCTCTCACCCGTTCTGGATATGGGGACTGTGTCCAGGTTTCTGTCCCAGCCTCCTGTCCCTCCCTCATGTCCCCACCCGCACCAGGGACTGCTCACCACACCTGGACACCAGCCACAGGCCGCGGTCCCTGCTTGCTGCCACTCAAGGGCAG
>NW_027906895.1:0-234 GCF_054177405.1 Leptonychotes weddellii | reverse complement strand
AATCACATATATTTCTTTGGACAGAAAATATAGGATAAGTCCGGTTCCAAGCACATAGGGTCCTGTTACGCCAGTTTTGGGATAAAGGAACTGGAAGAATTCTTCGGGAATCAGCCCCAAACGAACTTTTCCTCCATGTTCAGGAAGAGGTGGTACAGGGGCAAGACTTGGCCGCCCTGTGTGGAAGATCCTTGTTGCCTGCAATACCCCTGGACCAAGGAGGGCTGCGTTCTT
>NW_027906894.1:0-234 GCF_054177405.1 Leptonychotes weddellii | reverse complement strand
TCCCTCTCTCAAATAAACAAATCTTAAAAGAAAAAAAGAAATCAACTACCTTTTCTTAGTTATAAAATCCTTCTGAGACTTAAATCTGTAGTCACAAGCTCATTAAAAGCAAGTTGCAATTACAAGCATGTTTGTGTGTTTCCTTCCCTCTTGGTGCCTTTGTCTGGTGCTCGTTTTTTCCTTGTGAACTTTAATACATGTTTAATATGAATCTTAATGATTTGATTACAATGG
>NW_027906893.1:0-1469 GCF_054177405.1 Leptonychotes weddellii | reverse complement strand
TGCTTTTTCCTGTCTTCATTTCCTTATGAAGGCTCCCATGTCACATAAAATTCATATAAATGAATTTGTATGCTTTTCTTCCGTTGATTTGTCTTTCTCGGTTTAATTTTCAAACCCAGCCAGGGACTCTAAGGGGGCTGCGGAAAACTTTGTCTTCCCCTACATTGATTGGCAAAGCTTTATCTATGTCCTTTCTGACTTGAATATAGACAGTGTCTGAACATATAGCTGCCACCTTCAACCAAGAGGCAACAGGTTTTTAAAAGAAAATCAATATACTAAAAAATGGTAAAGCAGGACAGATTAAAATCTAAGAACCATCTATCTCCAGACATTTTGCTGTAAAAGACATCTTTATTTGTTTAAGTCACTGTAAGAAAGGGTTGTCTTATTTGCAACCCAATCCATTTGTAACTTACACAGATAGGAAAGAAATCAACATGGGGAGGGGTTGGAAATTATGGGAAATACTACTTCACTATTCAGCACATGCGCATTCACATCTCTATGATTTTATGAAATGAATACCTTCATTCTAAAATATCTTTTATTTATCTCTTTACCTAAAAACGTCATCTATTTAGGCCCAGCACATTTGTTATTTCAGTCATGCAAATTTCTCTGATTACCACAGACAGACTTAGTAAAGCCCTTGTCATGGGATCTCCAAAAGTAAAATATTATTTCTCTGGTTTTTAAGAGTTTTGTGAGCTGTCACAGTGTTTCAAGCTATTAGGAGACATTGAATATCCTTTATAAAATTCATGGGGATATGTGCCCTACTTCAATTGTTTCGTTCTTTGTGAAACTTTTTTATGAGTATTTTAACATTTTAACCCAGAGTATTAATAAAATTTTTCATTTGGTCTTAGCTTGATTCACATGGACTCAGTTATTCTTGAGCAAGAGTCCGATCCTGACATCACACCTCACTAAAAATGTACCTATTTTATACATGTATGCCGTGTGAATTTCAAAGCCATAATTAAGGTTCCTTACCTTTGAACTGCTTTAACTCAAGAGGAGTTAGGAACCTAATTCAAGGCATCTCTAAGCCACTTCTTGTATCTATTTCTTCGTGTCCCTTTCCACTTAGAAAGCAAATGGGAGACAGGAAGCAGAAAAAGGAAGGGAATGTAGTTGGCTGGATGATTCTGTCTCTCTAAGTTTTTGTGGAGGAAGGTGTACCTACAATGCAGAGCAGGTTCAGGATATTCTGAAATGTTGAGCGTATCAGCCAGAAATAAAGGTGTCACTTCTCATAGAACTAGAAAGTAAAAGCTGTCTGTCTTGGATGCCTCCATGTGTCGGGTGAAGTCCCAGTTCTCAGACTTATCCCAGAGAGGAATCTTCTCTGTGAAGAGGACTCCACCCATCTTAGTCCCTGGCTTGAAAGACCTTTTGTTCCTACTGTGGAAAATAAATTTGAATGATATGTTCTCAATCCCACAAATTCATCTCCACACTCT
>NW_027906892.1:0-234 GCF_054177405.1 Leptonychotes weddellii | reverse complement strand
CCCAGCATGTAATAGTAAAACTCACAAATCTTAGAACCAAGGAAACCATCTTAAGGGCAGTTAGGGGGAAGAGATTCCTTACATCAGAGGGAGGAACATCAGAATAATGTCAGACCTATCCACAGAGACCTGGCAAGCCAGAAAGGCCTGGCAAGACATATTCAGGGTACTAAATGAGAAGAATATGCAGCCAAGAATACTTTACCCGGCAAGGCTGTCATTTAGAATGGATGG
>NW_027906891.1:0-234 GCF_054177405.1 Leptonychotes weddellii | reverse complement strand
AGGCCCTCTCTTGAGGTAGATGTGGTCATAACCATGTGGTCTGACAGAAGCTGATGGCAGTACCAGCAGCTACCCAGGATATCACCATATACCCTAAGTGGCTCGGGGGATGGGCTATTTGTGTATCATTGTACATTTTCCTGCCCTAATCGAAGACAACCCTCTCCTCAAGGAAAGACTTAAAAGGACCTGCCCCACCTACAATGGTATATGCACTTTTGACTTTCCTTAAGT
>NW_027906890.1:0-234 GCF_054177405.1 Leptonychotes weddellii | reverse complement strand
CTCCCCACTGAGTGCAGACCCCGACATGGGGCTTGATCCCAGACCCTGAGACCATGACCTGAGCCAAAACCAAGTCGGATGCCTAACTGTCCGAGCCACCCGGGGGCCCCTGTTTGGTTTCTTATAAGGATTGCTATGGAGGACGGACACCTTTCATTTTGGCCGTTGGCTGGGTCTTGTGGGCCCCTGGGGCAGGATCGGGAGATGCGGGTCATGTTTTCTTGTGGGAAGAGG
>NW_027906889.1:0-234 GCF_054177405.1 Leptonychotes weddellii | reverse complement strand
GAGTTCGAGCCTCACATTGGGTGTAGAGTCTACTTAAAAAAAAAAAAGTTTATTCCTTTAGGGCTTGATTTTTAAATGTCCTTCACCAATGAAAGGAAGCAGGGTGTCATGGAGAAATGGCTAATTCTAGATGGGTATCAGGGAAGGGCAAGATAAGACTGAAGTCTCTTGTGTCAGAGCAAGACTAGTTATAAGGACACAAAGTCAGTGTAAAGGGGCTCAACTGGCCAAATG
>NW_027906888.1:0-234 GCF_054177405.1 Leptonychotes weddellii | reverse complement strand
GCTGTCGAGGGGGGATCCGGGGACAGGTGCTCCACGCTGTCGAGGGGGGAGGGCGGGAACCAGAGAGCACTGGCGTGTACCACCACTAGCAGTCAAAGAGCGCAGGAGGGGCAGGAGGAAGAGGGCGGGGGTTCTGGCCTCCAGGAGGGACCTGTGTTCTGGTCCTCGGGCCACTCTCAAGTACCACTCCTAACCCCCCACGACAACAGTTTTTCCCTGAAATCTTTCCAAAAT
>NW_027906887.1:0-234 GCF_054177405.1 Leptonychotes weddellii | reverse complement strand
CCTCTTCCATCTTTTTTTATGTATACAAAATAACGTTCACAAAATTTTATTAAAGTGTATTACATATACCTCAATAAATTCCAAAACATGAGAATAGTAAAAATGCTTTAAGATTATAATTCAATAAACTTTGAAATTAGAACCAAGCATACTAAAAAACAACACTTTTTTTTACCACCTACAAAAAAATAAAATTTTACAATGGTTTATTTTGTCATGGATCAAAGAGGAAGT
>NW_027906886.1:0-234 GCF_054177405.1 Leptonychotes weddellii | reverse complement strand
GCAGCCCCACGGCTGCTCTGATTTATTATTCAAGTGTAAAGTGTAATGGACCCACTGAAGAAATTAAAATGTGTTTTTCAGCACCTGCTTCTCTTCTCCTCTGCTTTACCAGAAGACTGTAGCACATTCATCCCCGTGGCACATTCATCCACGAGCTGTTTGCCTCCTGCCTGCTCTGAGGGGACGCAGCACTTTTAATAGTGGGCACCATTAAGAACCGAAGGGGGGCGCCTG
>NW_027906885.1:0-234 GCF_054177405.1 Leptonychotes weddellii | reverse complement strand
TATCAATTCTAATAGTTTTTTGGTGAAGTCTTTATGGTTTTTGTACCTAGTATTGTCATCTGCAAGTGGTGAAAGTTTTACTTCTTTCTTACCAGTGTGTATGCCTTTTATTTCTTTTTCTTGTCTGATTGCTATGGCTAGCACTTCCAGTACTATGTTGAATAAAAGCTGTGAAAGTTGATATCCTTGTATTGTTCCTGACCTTAGGGGGAAAGCTCTCAGTTTTTCCCTATT
>NW_027906884.1:0-234 GCF_054177405.1 Leptonychotes weddellii | reverse complement strand
TTACAGATGGGAACAGTGAGGCACACAGACTCCACAACTGACCTGAAAATAAATAAGGTTTCCTGCCCTGTATTTTCCACTAGAAGAGACTAGATTCTCTTCTAGTGAATCATGAAGAGGAAATGCTGAATTACAAAACAACTGAAACATGCAAACTGTTCTTCTGTCCTTACTACCTTTTCTCTTCATTTTTATTCTTTCTCTGTCCCTTCTCCCCAGTCTTCCTCCTGCCCT
>NW_027906883.1:0-234 GCF_054177405.1 Leptonychotes weddellii | reverse complement strand
GGGGTGGGGGGGTGGGGGTCCCGCGCTCCGCACGCCGCCGGGCCCGCACGCGCTCCGGGAGCCCCGCACCGGGGGCGGGGAGCAGACGAAGTACTTTGGGTCTGGGTGACTTCTGTCGCGCGCGGGGCGTGGGCTCGCCCTCCCCGGGACCCCCGCCCCCAGCCTCACGTCGTCTTTCCCCTGCCCGGGCGGGGCTGCTGACGCGGCCCGGAGACCCCGGGGAAGGCGGGCGGG
>NW_027906882.1:0-1469 GCF_054177405.1 Leptonychotes weddellii | reverse complement strand
TGCTTTTTCCTGTCTTCATTTCCTTATGAAGGCTCCCATGTCACATAAAATTCATATAAATGAATTTGTATGCTTTTCTTCCGTTGATTTGTCTTTCTCGGTTTAATTTTCAAACCCAGCCAGGGACTCTAAGGGGGCTGCGGAAAACTTTGTCTTCCCCTACATTGATTGGCAAAGCTTTATCTACGTCCTTTCTGACTTGAATATAGACAGTGTCTGAACATATAGCTGCCACCTTCAACCAAGAGGCAACAGGTTTTTAAAAGAAAATCAATATACTAAAAAATGGTAAAGCAGGACAGATTAAAATCTAAGAACCATCTATCTCCAGACATTTTGCTGTAAAAGACATCTTTATTTGTTTAAGTCACTGTAAGAAAGGGTTGTCTTATTTGCAACCCAATCCATTTGTAACTTACACAGATAGGAAAGAAATCAACATGGGGAGGGGTTGGAAATTATGGGAAATACTACTTCACTATTCAGCACATGCGCATTCACATCTCTGTGATTTTATGAAATGAATACCTTCATTCTAAAATATCTTTTATTTATCTCTTTACCTAAAAACGTCATCTATTTAGGCCCAGCACATTTGTTATTTCAGTCATGCAAATTTCTCTGATTACCACAGACAGACTTAGTAAAGCCCTTGTCATGGGATCTCCAAAAGTAAAATATTATTTCTCTGGTTTTTAAGAGTTTTGTGAGCTGTCACAGTGTTTCAAGCTATTAGGAGACATTGAATATCCTTTATAAAATTCATGGGGATATGTGCCCTACTTCAATTGTTTCGTTCTTTGTGAAACTTTTTTATGAGTATTTTAACATTTTAACCCAGAGTATTAATAAAATTTTTCATTTGGTCTTAGCTTGATTCACATGGACTCAGTTATTCTTGAGCAAGAGTCCGATCCTGACATCACACCTCACTAAAAACGTACCTATTTTATACATGTATGCCGTGTGAATTTCAAAGCCATAATTAAGGTTCCTTACCTTTGAACTGCTTTAACTCAAGGGGAGTTAGGAACCTAATTCAAGGCATCTCTAAGCCACTTCTTGTATCTATTTCTTCGTGTCCCTTTCCACTTAGAAAGCAAATGGGAGACAGGAAGCAGAAAAAGGAAGGGAATGTAGTTGGCTGGATGATTCTGTCTCTCTAAGTTTTTGTGGAGGAAGGTGTACCTACAATGCAGAGCAGGTTCAGGATATTCTGAAATGTTGAGGGTATCAGCCAGAAATAAAGGTGTCACTTCTCATAGAACTGGAAAGTAAAAGCTGTCTGTCTTGGATGCCTCCATGTGTCGGGTGAAGTCCCAGTTCTCAGACTTATCCCAGAGAGGAATCTTCTCTGTGAAGAGGACTCCACCCATCTTAGTCCCTGGCTTGAAAGACCTTTTGTTCCTACTGTGGAAAATAAATTTGAATGATATGTTCTCAATCCCACAAATTCATCTCCACACTCT
>NW_027906881.1:0-234 GCF_054177405.1 Leptonychotes weddellii | reverse complement strand
TTTCTTGAAGATTGAATTCCGCTCATTAGGTACTTATTGATCACTTACTCTTCCCCTTGGCATCAGGCTAAGCTTTGCTGAGGGAACAAAGGAATGAAAACCTACAACCCTGTTTCTTAGAAGCTTATCCTCTCATTAGTGAGGCAGGATTTGGCACACACAATATTTTCTGATGTAAGACGGGCAATATTTATATAATTGACAAAATGATAAAATTGACAAAAAATACCACTT
>NW_027906880.1:0-234 GCF_054177405.1 Leptonychotes weddellii | reverse complement strand
TATGTAGAGAAAGGAATTCAGTGTACCAGGAATTTTTTTTTTTTTTTTTAATCAAAGAAGAGATGGGGAGGATTCATTAAACAGTTGGTAAGCTAGTCCACATTCCCTGACAGACCCAGGAACCTAGATACGAGGATGACAATATTTTTTTGGAAAATGCTTCTTGAAATCCAAATAGCCTATCTGCTGCAAATGTATGGCAAGCAATCAGCTTACAGTAGTTACTCAGTCAAC
>NW_027906879.1:0-234 GCF_054177405.1 Leptonychotes weddellii | reverse complement strand
GGACGCAGGAGCGGGGGGCCCGTATGGACGCTGGCTGCCTCCGTGTGCAGCCGCTCCGGGCCTGGGGGGGGGGTCCCCCCCACACTGCTTGTCCAGCGGCCACACACGTCCGCGCTCTGTGGCCAGTGGAGGGTCGTGGCTGGCGCACTGTGGGGCTGCAGCAGGAAGGACATGCCCGGAGCAGAGGGGAGCGGGTGTCCAGGGGGAGCGCTGCAGGGGAGGCGGCCTGCTGTC
>NW_027906878.1:0-234 GCF_054177405.1 Leptonychotes weddellii | reverse complement strand
TTTTTTTTTTTTAAAGATTTTATTTATTTATTTGAGAGAGAGAGACAGAGAGAGAGAGCACATGAGAGGGGGGAGGGTCAGAGGCAGAAGCAGGCTCCCTGCCGAGCAGGGAGCCCGATGCGGGACTCGATCCAGGGACTCCAGGATCATGACCTGAGCCGAAGGCAGTCGCTTAACCAACTGAGCCACCCAGGCGCCCTACATTTTTTATTGAAGTATAATTAACATACAGTG
>NW_027906877.1:0-234 GCF_054177405.1 Leptonychotes weddellii | reverse complement strand
GCATCACTTCCCGACAGCAGCTCCTCCCGCGGCATGGAGGGGCAGGCGGAGAGTGGGCCACAGAAGTGCCGCTCCACCCGATGCCCAGGACTGGGAAGGAGAGAGGGCTGGCCCGGCCCTGGGTTTCCCTCACCCGAAATTTTATTGACTCTTAAGCTAGTTATGATTACTTATAGATAATATAAAATTTAAGTGTCAGTATTTTTGCATATTCTGTATGTAACAATTTACTTT
>NW_027906876.1:0-234 GCF_054177405.1 Leptonychotes weddellii | reverse complement strand
TATCAGAACCAGGCAGTCTGGGTCCTGTCCCTCATGCACCTGCCACAACTATGAGGTGCTTCTTCCAGGGAGACACTGGCAACTTGGAGAAGGCAAGAGAGAGTTGGACAGGTGTCTGCCAGCTTCCCTGTTGAAGATGTTTGCATAGGAGCATAGCTAGCCACTAGATATGTGATAAATTAGAACCGTAACCTTCGAGCAGCTGTTTTTATTTATTTATTTTTAAAAGATTTT
>NW_027906875.1:0-234 GCF_054177405.1 Leptonychotes weddellii | reverse complement strand
TTCCACTGGGCCCTGCCCCTGCAAAACATGCAGCATGGAGGAACAGAGGGGAGTGTATGCTTCCTGGCGGCAGCTGGTTTCCAAAAGGAAGAGTGAGAGGTCAGAGTTGATTGACCTGTGCAAACTCAGTCTTTTGTCCCAAACCCCCTTGGGGAAGAGGGAGTTAGAGGGTGGAGAGAGGCAGAAGGGTTCTCCAACAGCACTTTCTTCAGGAGTGGGGAAGAAGCATTCCCT
>NW_027906874.1:0-234 GCF_054177405.1 Leptonychotes weddellii | reverse complement strand
TTGGTTCCGAACGGCCCGGATCTGGCCATCGTGCTTCTGGCTCTTCCTGGGGGTAACCTCTGGGCGACCCCAGGCGCACACCAGGAGGAGGGAGAGCATGTTTATGGTCAGAGGGGCCAGCGCGCTCCTCTTGGGCTGCCTGGCGGCCTAGGCCTCTCTCCCCAACCCGACGGGAGCCTCAGACCTCCCCTCCCAGCCCACCTGCACACACACCCCACGTGCTCAGGACCCCAG
>NW_027906873.1:0-234 GCF_054177405.1 Leptonychotes weddellii | reverse complement strand
TATCAGAACCAGGCAGTCTGGGTCCTGTCCCTCATGCACCTGCCACAACTATGAGGTGCTTCTTCCAGGGAGACACTGGCAACTTGGAGAAGGCAAGAGAGAGTTGGACAGGTGTCTGCCAGCTTCCCTGTTGAAGATGTTTGCATAGGAGCATAGCTAGCCACTAGATATGTGATAAATTAGAACCGTAACCTTCGAGTAGCTGTTTTTATTTATTTATTTTTAAAAGATTTT
>NW_027906872.1:0-234 GCF_054177405.1 Leptonychotes weddellii | reverse complement strand
CTATAAAAGAAAAAAAAAATCTTCAAAATTGAAAGTTGTGTTTTGTTTTGTTTTGTTTTTTGCCTCAATTTATGTGAAGAGGATGAAAGTTCAAGTTACAGAATGGGAGAACATATTTGCGAACACATATCTGACAAGAGACATGTATCTGGAATATATAAAGAACTCTTAAAACTCAACAGTAAAACTAAAAAAAATTAAAAAAACCCCAAAACCAAACACTAATCTATTTAT
>NW_027906871.1:0-1469 GCF_054177405.1 Leptonychotes weddellii | reverse complement strand
AGGGTCAGGTGGTCATGGTTTTAGGAGGTTGATAATGATGGCTCAAAAGAAGAAATAAAATCTGAACTCTCCGTAGCTTGTTTACCAGTTCATACCATGGAGACTCCCAATCATAACGCCCTCTGAATGACTTTCTGAATCAACCCTGTGTTTAAGCTCCTGTTGTATGTGCTTCTGACTTCTCTTCCCTTGTTTGTACCCAACACCAGCCTCAAAAATGCTTGCACTGTACATTTTCTCTTTTTCTAGGGCTGGAGATAGAGTTGAATAGCCAATAGTGAATTTACTTACTCAGAAAATAAATAAATGCATTCATTCCCCTGTACCTGGAAGGATACATGATGCCAAGGGAAAGTGTGATTGAATTAACCAGACTCAAATGCATTCATATCCCTAGAAGGCCACGATTCTGTTAGGACCCACTGGAATTTACAGTCTGCCCCTGAAATTACAAGAGGGACACTACTCATCTACATACTCATGAAGAGAGGAAATCGGCGCATGTCATTCTGTGACTACCGCAAGGACACAAATTTTTTTTTATCCTCCTAAATGCATAGACATAGATTATTAGCAGCATCTAATATATGACAAGGACGGACGTGGCCTGTCAAGGAAGACAAATAGCTTTATTCTCTTCTCCACACGGTGCGCAGGGCTTGCCCATCTGGAAGAGTGCAGTGGGCAGAGGTGTGTGTGCTGATTCCTTATTGAGATGGATGGAGGGGCCGTATAAGGTAACACTGTCAGCCAGCGAAAGACCAGGTAAAATGACCAGCTTCCCTAGAAGCCAAGGATATTTTTTTTTTCATTAACAACCGTCTTCACTAGAAAAGGAAGCCGGGTTTCTGTTTTTTTGTTTGACTTTGGATTGGTCTCAGGGACAAAGAGGTCACGACAATTTGGGGCTTCTCTTTTTTACTGCTTAGATAGCAGAAGAGGCCCCAGGTTATATTCCATGATGGCAGAATGTCCTGTAAGATTAAGAAGAAGATTCCCCAAATCCAGCCAATAATCCTTTTTATTTTTGAAATGATGTGATACTAGGTTTTCAAAAACGGAGGAGGCAGCCCTTGAAGGACTTGGGGGAAGCGGGGAGGAGGGAAGGGAGGGCTGGTTGGCAGGAATGGAAATTACATTTTTTTCAGGTGAACTTTAAAATTTTGGAACAGTTTTTGATTTACAGAAATATGATGCAAGTAGTCCAGAGTTCCTATATACCCTGCCCCGTCTTTCCCTTCCTATTCCCATCTTACATTAGTATGGTACATTTTGGGAAGAACTTGCCTTTTTGTCCCTGCAGCCTAGATGCTCTGTATACCTTTGCTCCGTTCATCACAACAGTCCTGACAGAGGGATAGTCCAATCTCCATTTTATAAGAGCAAAAACCAACACTTACAGAGGTTAAATAACAGACCCAAATCATCTCACTAGTACGTAGCAGGGCCACAATCACGGCCTCTGTCCT